>NW_008670764.1:0-92828 GCF_000695815.1 Acanthisitta chloris | reverse complement strand
TTCCATTATCCCCTGGAAAAACAAAAAAAAAAGAATAGAAATAGGAAAGTACTTCTGTGAGGTAGCTGAGACTTCTAATGTAAAAAGTAACTTGTACTACACTGACATAGAAAATGTTCATAATTGGCATTTGAGGAAGGGCAATGACACTGCTACTTCTCTCACAGACTAATTTGCACCATGAAGTCAAATTATGCTCCAGTATGATAACCCATGACCCCTAATAAGGTGTTAAACAGATGTGTGGCAGCTGGTTACTGCCTCCAGCCAGTAGGTACATAGTGCTCCAAGTGCCAAATTAGACCAAATGCTGTGTGGAATGCAGGTGTGCTTGTATAGCACAGTGCTGTTGCAGAAGGATGAAAAGCAATTGCAGCTGCCTCAGAGACTAGAAGCATTACAGTCATATCAGCATGGCCATGCATCCAAAACACTGATTAAGAAACTCCTTATCCCTTTTTTCCCTCCTGCTTAATCACATCTGACATGAGGTATAGTCATGATCTGAGCATATCACTAAGTGGGGGTAACGCACAGAAGCAGGTGGCTGTGTCTGCCACAGGCAGCCTTGGGCACATTCTGCCTGTAGCCTAAGCTAGCTGGCTGCAAGTCCACCTTGCTTAGGCAATACTCTGCTCTGGCCATGCCTTTCTGCACTAGCTTGAGCACAAGCACTTCCTGTGAGCATGAGCTAGCTCCATTGCCTCTGTGGTCCAGGAATGTCTATATTAAGAGTCCTAAAAGTCATTTGAATACATGAAAATATCTTTTTGTCCTGTACTGAGGACCAATTTGAAGGTTGTGACTGTTCCATGAGCCAGGATTTTTTTAACAAGCACAAGAATAATGGGGTAGATCAGACATGCTTACATGAAGCTTGGTCCAAGCCACACTGCAACACATTGTGAAGACACTGTATCCAACCAGTTTCAGCATCATTTCTTGTTGTGGTATTGGATTTTGTTGGACTAGGTTGGGGTGTTATAATGCATTGGTTGTACCTCATCAGAGGCAAATCTTGCTGTCCTGACCAAAATACTTTATTAATTACTTGCCTCTGAGAGTTACATTAGCAGTTGCCATATAGTACTTTATGATGCATATGCAAATGGAATGCAAACAGCACACAGCAATATCTAAATTTCCTCTGATGTGTAAAGAGGCATACAGATGTTGTTTTCTTTTATGGTGATATTTCTAAAATATGATTTATTTGAGCTGACAAGAAGACATTTTAATAGTGTTTTAAGATTTAGTATATAAATTCTACATTTATATTCTAAAATGCTGCAGGATCAACAAAATTTAAAACATTTTGTATAAATATACTTTTATGATTATATGTGGGGTGTCAAAATTATATACTTTGAGAAGAAAAAAGTTTTTTGCAAGTGTTTTCTAAGTAAATAGTAGATACATCCATGACAAATACAGCTTTCTCACTGAAATATTGCATTTCTGTGTTGATACTAAATGCTACAAAGCATTTTTATTTAATTGAAATAGCAAAAGTTGATTGCATATTCTTGTGTTAAGTAAGAAAGAGATAATGTGTGAGAGAGAGTAACTCACTATCTAATGAAATGGAAAAAGAACAAGGCAAAAAAAAAACAATATAGGGAGGGGAAGAGAGGAAGAACTTGTGGAACTGAACTTTTAGTATAGACAGAAAAGGCAGGAAAAAAAGAGGCACAGAAGAAATAAGTGTGGTTAGTAGACAGGAAATTTAATTCTAAGATACAAGGAGGAGCATTAGTGAAGACATCATTTGTCTGGTTTGGAGAAGAGGAGGTTGAGGGCAGACCTCATCACTGTCTACACCTTCCTGAGGAGGGCAAATGGAAGAGGGAGGTGTGGATCTCTTCTTAGTGGTATTCAGTGATAAGACATGTGAAAATGGTTCGAAGTTGTGCCAGAGAGGTTTAAAAAGGACAATGGGAAGTATTTCTTTTCCAAGTGGGTTGTGAAACACTGGAACAGACTTCCTAGAGAGGTGGTTGATGCCCCAAGCCTGACAGAGCTTAAGAGGCATATGGACAATGCTCTTACTAAGAAACTAACATTTCAGCCCTGATTTGGTCAGGCAGTTGCACTAAATGATCATTCCAACTGAAATGGTCTATTCTGCTCTATTCTAAAATGAAAGAAAATAGAAAAATCAATGAAGGAAGGAAGAAGAGAAGACTGACAAGCTGTGAGTGAGGCAGGAGAGAAAAACAAAGGGAAATACAACTGTTGCAGGCAGGTATGACATGGGGAGGGGAGGGAATTGGAAAAGATCTTGGTGTTCAAGAAGTCAGAGAAGACACAGGTGAGGACAATAAGGAAAAGATGTTTCAGTGACAGGGATTAAAAAACATTATGGAATTTTTTTTATGGAAAAAAACATGACCTGCGATGACAGGTCAGAAGAAAGGACAGGACAGCCAGCTGCTGGAAATAAGAACTGGCAGTGAAGCATGAGGAAGGATGAATAAAGTTTGCTTTGCAATGTGCTGGGTTTGTGATGATGGTAGGACATAAAGGAAAAACCTGCAGGGAGAATAGCCCCATAATGAACCTGAGTGAGGGATGAATGATCAATGTTGGGAGCTGGATGTCATTGCTCTTCATCGCAACGTTGTAACTAATTAAGATATCAATCTCTTGGGATAAGGCAGTGTTTCCTAAAGCTTAGCTGGGCATGATATGTTGCCAGGGTTGTGTGGATGCAGTACACCATGCAGAAGTAACCTCCTGCATCCCATTCAATATTTCATTTACAGAAACAACTCTTCCTGTAATCCCAGTCACCTTGGATAGCACCCCTTCTCAGGTCTCATTTCTCCATCAGTGTCCTTCAACAAGTCATCTCTTGTTCTGCTGCCATAACTGCTATTCACACAACACCAGAATACGCTATAGGTAGCCATGTCTGTTTGGACATGCATTTTAATGGATAGTCTGAATTTAACATTAGGTTAAATTCAGGAACACACTAATTGAATATGAAGCACAAGACAGAAAAGACAGCAAATAAGCTTTGCATTCAAATAAGAGTTTGTTTGCTAACATTGCAAGCATATGAAATTCAGGAATTGTATTTCTTACAGTTTGTCCCTGCCTAGGATAAACAGGCCTGACTCACTATTTGCTGATTTGGGCACCACTAGCACTACCTCATGGGGATGAACTTGGTAAACTACAGTTGCTAAGATCGGAGAGACCCTACCTGGCTCAGAGGACCAAGATGCCCTAAGTCAAGAGGCTCCTCCCATATCACCTGTTCCCTAGTGATTTTAGAGGCTTTTTACTTATTCATTGGTTTAGCAGAAAAACTCAACTTCCTGAAATCCTAGCTAAATACAGGGGGAAGGTCATCAGACACATAGAAGAGCGCATATCATCCTTGGCTTCCCAGTGGTCTGTAACCTCATTCATTATCAGGCTGGGGAGTTGGTCAAATGAGATCTAAGTGCCTAACACAGCAAATTTATACAGACTGCTGGTATTCACTGCCTTTTCCTGCCATGCAGTTTAGATACAACACTCACCCAAGGAATAAGAATGAACAGTTTTACAATAAGTACTCTGAATAAATATGTGTAACATTTTTCCAGGAAAAAGGATTCCAGTTTTGGGTCTCTATTGACACATGAGGCAGAGAAAATATCAGCTAGGAAAAAACAGGAGCAAAAGCAAAGATATTCTTAATGATACACAAAATTCTAATTAAAATGTCTCAGCAAGCGTTGAAATTTATTTGCCATATTGTGACATGCATACTGAGTTTAATGTGTAATCAGTGCTAATCCATTCCAAGCCTTGCAACATCAGCAACATTTAATGCAGACCACAAGTGAAATTACACAAATAATGAGGACAGCTCAGAAAGAGAGTTTAGAAAGGTCCTCTAAATATCATCCAAGATAACAGTAAGATTACAAGAAATTCCGTGACCTCAGAAAACTGTCTTGATCTCCTTCAGGCCTAATTGAAATCTCTGGAGCTGGGTGCAGTATTTGTTCCTTATAACAAAATATCCATATTGAGGAAAAGTGTCAACATAACTGCTGTAATTCTTTATATCTTAACAATAAAGGTTCTTCATGCCTGCCTACAGTCCAGACCAGGACTTGTGTGTCTGTAGAAGCCTAATTAATTTGTTCTACTGGAATGGAGAACATGTATATTTTAAAGGACTTACTCTTTCTTGGTTCTGTTGTTTCATTTGTTCTTTATAAACAGATGTACTTGTACAGTTTGAAGAGCTCCTAGGATGCATATCTTGTTTAATATGATAATTTGCTGATAATTTAATTGCTGCCAAAACAGAAGCCCCTACAATCATCTATAATGAGCCAGCTTGAAATGACCTACTCTTATTCGTGTTATTAACGTGGCTTTATTTTAAAAAATAAATGTCAATAGCCTTCTTAAGGATTGGGAGGACCAGTTGAGCAGTCAGTTAATGATTTTTTCATAGTTTTGCAGGATTTAGCATCTGTTGGGCCAAAACCTGTTTCCCAAAGAACATAAGACTGGAAAATAAATCTCAAGTTGCAATCATGAAAATTATAATTTCTCCCTTTTCTATAAAAAGCTTGCCAAGAAAGTTGAATGAATTTCGGAAATATGTAGGGATACTGCTGTTGAATTACATGGAAATCTGAATACACAAACTCCTTCGTCATCTTCTTCCAAAGTATTCTAAAATCCAGGTCAAGCGTATTTTAATGTTGCACCAGTACAGACCTGTTTGCTTCTCTAAAAGGCCACCAAAATGCCACTGAAGTTAAAATGGATGAGTTAACCTTTTAAGAAGTACTCACAGCACCACAATTATTCTGACCTTTGACTGTACAATCCTTTAACTTTGCCTGCTATTCATTTAATACCCATTTGTAATTTTTAAAATTATTACTGCATGATTGGGAACCTTTCTTTGCCAATCCATCACTTTGGCATGTAGCAGTTTGCAACAATGAAGTATTTTTGTACAGGCAGTTATAATTATTTCACCAATAATAAATAAGGCAAGAACCTAGATGTGGAGGAGACAAAAGCTACAAGAGGGTCAGAAGCCCACAGAGAATTGACATGAAATGATTTTGCAACTGTTTTAAGGTATAAGCCTGTTTTAATGGATACATAGGTGTTGAGATTTCAAAAAAATCCCACCCCAAACCAAAAAAAACAACAAACCACAACAAAGCAACAAGCAAAACCCCAAAAACTAAACCTCCCAGCCTGCGTCCAAAAATCTGATGCTAGTTATGGCTCATCCTTCAGCAAAGAGAGAAGAAAGGCTCATCTCCACAGCCTTGGAGCCTTCAATTCGGCTGTAAGAGGCGGAGAATGGGCTGCATTCCACTAAGTCCTGCAGGGCTAAGGTAGAACAGGAATTCTTGCCTTGATTCTGTCCGTAATGAAAAGGAGCTTGCACTAACTAGCAGTAAAATGTAATCAAACAGTTCATTAAACAACATCCTATCCCCAAATTCCTTCCAAGTTCGGTGACTGACAAAGATTACCACTAACCTGACTCTTCCACTGACAACAATTAACCTGTTGATCTTGATCAGCAGTCTACTAGTTGAAGCACTTTTGACAGACATTTTGGTCAGCCATGTGACTTCATAGCCCAAATGGTCTCTTGAGCACTCATGCATGTCCAGAACCTTTCCTACATGCCACCTTCTCTCAGTGTAGAGGATCAAAGTTTGTAATGCCATTTGAGAGAGGCAACATCCAGCCTTCTGGCTGATGAAAGCACAACACAGATCTGCCCAAATCCCATGTTGAAACATATTCATAACAGGAGAAGAAACAGACTCTGATGCTTAAAGGAAATCTGAAAATCAGATGCAAAATTATCACATGCAGCCGTTAGAAGAACAGAACAGCAACAACAAAACAAAACTAGTATTTACTACTAAGTTCCACTGGCCATGTCAGTACTTTTTAACCTATTTTCCTTCCCAGTAGCAACCAGTGAGTAATCAACAAGGTCTTAAAATTCACGTAGGTGCACTGATAAATATAAAGGCCAGAAGGCAAAAGCATCCAGAACTCAGTAGTTGGTTACCTACACTTCTGTCAGCACTTCCTTATCAACTGGAAAAATCTGAAACAGTAAAATGGAAATATGTCTGTTTGAAAAGAATGCAAATTAGACAATTTAAGAAAAGTAAGACAAAAAAAAAAATGTATCATAAGCCAACTCCTAGATACTGAATAACTCTCAGCAGCTGCAATGCACCAACTGTGAAGGCAACGACAAACCCTGTTTTAAACCACAGCCAGTGCCTGTAGCTCTGCTTAAGAGAGTATTCAAAAAACACTTTTTTAACAGCATTATTATTTTAAATGTTTCATAGGAATCTTAGATTAGCTCAGCCTCTTACAGGAAACTGAAAGGATAATAATGTCGCCTGACCTTCCTATACAAAAGAAGCCTATACATCATTTTAAGTTATGTTGCTGCTACTGTATTATTTACTGCAACTCGGATGTCTCTCATTTATCTCACATTCTCAAGCTATGCATTAAAAAAAGAAATCTGGGAATTGACAGTGAATATCATTTCAACATTGATTAATCTTTCAGCACACAACGACTGTGAGAAGTCAGTCCTACATTCAAACTTCGAGGAGATTTTTAATGACTAAGGAAACAATGATACTTCCAAGAAGTTCACGTGAAACATGCCAACTTTTACAAGAGGAAAAAAATCCTAGAAATGAGACATTTTAGGGGAAGGGAAAAACCCATCACTGAATTTTCTGAAGGTGAGGAAAATGACATGTAGACAGGTTTAAATCACAGAGGAAATAAAGTAAATATCAAACTAGGAAAGCTGAGTGCTGCATCCCAGTGGAAATGCCTTAAGTTAAAGCAGAGAGATGCAACAGTGAGAACTTACTAACATTTGAGATCATGGCTGCATAGCAAAACTGTTTGCAAAGGATAACTAAACCCTCATCCTGTCTCATCCTATGTACATGGTTCAGAATTAAAGGCTTTTTATTGAGACAATCCAATATCAAACTAGGAAAGCTGAGTGCTGCATCCCAGTGGAAATGCCTTAAGTTAAAGCAGAGAGATGCAACAGTGAGAACTTACTAACATTTGAGATCATGGCTGCATAGCAAAACTGTTTGCAAAGGATAACTAAACCCTCATCCTGTCTCATCCTATGTACATGGTTCAGAATTAAAGGCTTTTTATTGAGACAATCCCTTCCCTGGCTAAGTCTGAGCATATCTAATGCAGTGATTCATGAACATGAAGAGCTTGTCTGGAAATTGATTATTTAAGAACAAAAAATGTTCACAAGAACTTCCACTAGATATGTTATTAAATTATCATATTAAATATAAAAGGACATAGCTATAACATTAAATATAATATCCTATGAAGTCCAGTCACAGCATTTTCCTTTTAATGGAACCCTGAAAATCATGTCAAATATATCCCTATATCTTCTTCATCCAAATGACACCTTGGCTAGCTGGCAATTTTATAATTTTCAGTATATATATATTTCTGAGAATTGTTTCAAAATTGATTCAAAAGTCTTGCTGGTTGTGCACTGATGCTTACAGTAGAGGTAGTGGAATGCAGCACTGCAGAACACAACTGTGCTCTCCCATAAAAGCACATCAAAGAAAGAAAAGAGAAAGAGCACCAGAAGTATTTTTAAATGATAAGTTGATAATTTGTAAAAATCAAATTATTATGTAGAGAACTGAATGATTTCAACAAAATTACAGCAGAATTCAAAGGCAGATATCCAGTGGAAGCTAAGGGAAGCAGCTTCTCAAAAAGAAGTTTCCCTGGTGTCCTGTCAGCACGTTTACCCTCTTAGCCAGCATCTTGCTGATGGCTAGAACATAGAAACTAGATTAGTCAGAAACTTGCAGGTGCTGCATTTACCATTTCTTCGCACAGTTTATCAAGCATAAACCTGAATAACTTAATTGTCACACTACTGCAATCAAAAATGCCCAATGTATAATATTTCCACAATGAAAGAAGTTCTTCAGATTTCTCACATAGTCCATCAGGCTAGATTTAACTTGAGCTAGGCCACTGGAAACTCTTTTCCAAACTTACAATAATCAGACATTAATACAGTTTCTTTGGGTACAATAGCTAAATAACATTGGCAATGACATCATCATTTCACTTGGCAAATAACTGCTATTAGGGTCCTGTGTACAGAGGCATAATAATGAAACATTGGTAATTACCCATACCCAGCGAGTCATATAGTTTTCCAATAACTTTACAATTCAATATAATTTGCTCTTTTGGTGTTCCATATCGAAAACTGTTACTCCTGGTCTTAAATCTTGCTTACTATTATCCACAAAGGTTGGTAAACTGTCTAGTTTATTCAGAAGTAAGGATGACTGTCTCAAAGCATGAATTGAAACACTTCTCTAACTGGATCAGTGCTGGAAATTTAAGATGTTATCTTAAGATTTCCAGACAAGCCACCAACAAATGTTTTTGGGAGTTAAGGCAAACAATGTGTAAAATTCGTTAACCTTCTCTGTTCAGTGTAGGAACATTATAGTTCAACAGTGAAAGGATCAGTATTCAGAATTAGGAGATAAGAAGATAAAACTTGTCAGGCACTCTAGACATCAGTTTCTGTCACCCAGAGCTGCTAAGCTTTTATCTCGTTCTTTGTTGAGGTCAAAAGAGTTGATTGCTTCTTGTGCTCACTAACACTGCAGTGGCCACAGTAATAAATACATTAGATCAAAGCCTTTTTTTTTTTTTTTTTTTGCACTACATGTTTAGAAGCAGAGTTACAGTTGTCTGTTCACACATTCTATGCATATTGCAGAACCTCATCTCATTATGAACATTACATGTACATGGTTTTCATGCACAGGCTTTGCCATTAGAAGGAAGGAATTTTGATCACAGTCCATTGCAAGAGATAAAGAATTGATCAGTTTTTCAGGGATAAAATTCAATTTCACTAGTAACAACAGGAAACCCAAGGTATTAGACATGGAGCACACTATCTAGAAATCAAAATTGTTTGTATCCTATTTGTAAAATAGGAAGATATAAAAAACATAAGAATGGAAACCTTTCAAAAAAGCTTTTCAGGGACTGGAATGGAATAAATGCTTCTGGAAGTGGAGAAAAAACGTAGCTCTCAAGGACATGTGGTAAACTATCATTTATCATTCTCTCTAAATGTGTGATATAGATGTATGGTTAATAACACATTTTACTCTCAATGGTATACAAACTGGGGGCTGAAAGTAATACAGTAATTTATAAAACCAGCATATGTTCTTGTGACATATGGAAGATACATCCTTTAAAAAGTGCATTCTGGCTTTATTGGATATAAAACTGTGAGAAAACTCCTAAAACTCTGCCAGTTATTGATAAGCATAGCCAAATGTATGGACTCCTGGACAAACTAAAACTCCTGTAAATTTCCCAAGGAATGTTATTTTACTTACTAATTTTTGTAGGGCTCCAACTAGATAGCTTATTCCAGTAAGACATTTGGGAAATAATTTCTACTGATAGTGTTATAGAAAACCTGCAATTTTATTTATATATGCGTGCTGTTTTCCAAACCCTGATTTGAATCTGGTACTCTGATCAGAATGTTATGTAGGTTACAAGGATAAACTGTAATCAAAAACATGGGATTTCTGTCTCAGTGAGCTTACATTCATTGTGTGACTCCAATAATGGAATTTTTCTACTGTTCTGCTTAAAAGTGTGATCTAGTGTAATAAATACTAATACATATCTTCCTAATTTGCAGAATGATTTCTCAGGAAAACTTTATAGGCAATGAAAAAATCATTACACCACAGATGTGTACTCATTTACAGATAATGAAATAAAAGCCAAGAAAACCTAAAGCAAATTGCTTATAACACAAAAGTTCCATTTTCCCTGCAATGGTCTCCAGCTAATAAATATATTTACTCTGTAGCATATAAGTAGAATATAAACACTTACAATGGTCAGGGATCCACCAAGGATCCCTATTACCAACATGGAAATCCAGCATCAGCATTTACCCCTTTGGAATGAAAGCCCAACTGCATCTGAAGTAGAGCTGCCACCCTTGGAGATAGCCAAAACCTGCCTGGACATGATAAGGGGCAAACAGCTCTAGGTGGCCCTGCTTGAATAGGGAGGTTGGGCCAGTTGACCTCCAGAGGTCCCTTCCAACCTCAGCTGTTGTATGATTCAGTGAAAATGGGAGCTGTAAGCCCCTGTTGTTAAAGCACACTGAAACATGCAGATGTTATTACCAGAAATTGATACATCATGCCATGTGGTACATCAAAAATAAGAAGTTGTGCCATGCTCTTTTGTCCTGGTTTTAGCCAGGATGGGGTTAATTTTCTCAGTAGCTAGTGTAGTGCAGTGTTTTGAATTCAGAAGTGATAATACATTGTTGTTTTGGTTTTGCTGGGTTGTGTTTATCATAACCAAGGACATTTTCTTGCCTGTGTCTCATGCTCTACCAGTGAGAAGATACACAGGAAATTGGGAGGGAGCATAGCCGGGACAGGTGACCTGAACTGGCCAAAGGGATATTCCCCACCATGGCACGTCATGCCCGGTGTTCCAGGCCGGAAGGGGCCGATCCTGGGGGAGGTTCGGGGTGTTCCGGTCCGCGGGTGGTGAGCAATTGTATTGTACATCACTGATTTTGGTTTCTTTTCATTATCTATTGGCATTGTGGCTCATTCTGCTCTGTATTGTTATTAAACTGTCCTTATCTCAACCCACATATTTTACTCCAGTTGTTCTCCTCCCCCCCACCAAGGAGGGGGTGGGGGGGGGTTGGGTGAGGAGGGAGTGTAAGCAGCTGCGTGGTTCTTGGCTGCTGACTGAGGTTAAACCACGACATCTTTTCACTCATTCGCTGTGACTAGCCAGTCTGTCCCACCTGCTGATCTGCAATCTGACCTAGGATCCAACAAACACGTGGGGATATGCTTACCTTTCACTGATATTAGATAAATGCCTTTACATATGGGTAAGTGCCTTTAGAGCAATGTGGTGCTTCAGAGTTCTGATTTTCTAAGGTTTATTACTCCTGTGAGCAGTATCTGTATTTTGAACTCAGAACCTGTCATGTTAAAATAACACAAAACCAGTGAGAAGAAATACCTACTCTGAGTCACTTCAAAGTCAGCACATGATCTCTCAACAGTAAATTTGTGGAAATTATTAATAATTTACTTGCCATTCATAATTTACTTGAGATTTTTTGCTTTTTTTTTACTTCCTAATGAAATGCCTATGAGTGGATCATGATTTTCTCATATTTATTATTCATTACAACTATTTGCTGAATAATTTCTGCAAACAGTTCCACTTTTGTAGCTCAGTCCCATTGTGGATGTTTATTATTCAAAATTTAGTCTATGAAACTAATTAAGCTGTGTATTAGACTTTCTTCAGTGTTTGCCTGAACATTGCTCTTGTAACCAGTATGTGTTCTCCAAGTACCCTCTTCTCCGGTATAAACTTAAATTGTATTCTTCTGTGAACACTCCAGTAAAGTTTATTTGATAGAACATTGATAAAAAGCAAATAGCATGAAAGAACTGAATTTTAAAACCTGTACAAATACTGAGGGATATTTTTTTCTTCAGGAAAACTAAGCCTACCAATAAGAGATAGCACAGTCCCAGTTATTGAGCTGTTACTCAAATGACCAAACATGACAATCCCATTCTTCTCCTAATAGTGAAAACAAGGAACACTGTAGCATCAAAAGTAGACGCCTTTTTCTTCGCACATTTCCAAGCATTCCTTAAAACAATCCAGCAATCATTTAATTGCTACATAATTTTAGGGTGACTAAAACTGCTAGGCTTTTACTGGGAAGGAGAAGATAAAATGGAAACACACAAAGTGAAAGTGCACACATCAGAAAGCTCTTCTGCAGCCCCAGAAGTGTCACATAACTGACCTCCAAGTGTTCCTAGACATTCCTCTCACATGCTAAGAACTTAAAGCCTTTTCACAGGGCTTTTCTGGTATTGTTTTATTTTGGATTTGGCACATTTAGCATACATTTGCTCATGTTTTCAGACTTCTTTCAGTAACCATTTGGACCCAACAATTTTTTGAGACCCTGATCTAGCAACTGGGGCTTTAAAGTAAACACCAGCTATTGTGAAACATGATAAATATGAGAGACCTGCCACTGTTGAAAGGCAGTAGTGTTGCAGAGCACCTTTACAAATTTGAAAGGTAAAATATTTGCCCAACTGACACAGCTACCCAGAGACACACATCAAATTACTGCTCAAGACCGCAGCATTAAGAGTTAGAACTGAAATAAGAACAGTGACATATAAAGTCATAAAGGTCTTCTTGGAGAGGGATGAATTTTACACCAACTCATGTCATTGGTTAAATGTCATCTGAACTCTAAGGGAGTAATACTTGCTATCAACAATCAACAACACTATCAACAATCTGATTCAACATTCCATGATCGCTAGAATTAATAGTTACAATGGAGTCTAAATAAAACATTTAGAATTTGCCACTTTGGGAAACAACTCTAGAAAATGGTACAAGTGCAAAACAATTTCCAAAAATTTTGCTCCATTTCCTCTAGTGGATACTAAGACAACTCAGCCATATCTTCCTTTCTAAGAAAGATCTCATATTTTACTCATGGAATTGCTACTTACACTCTTTTACCAGTGTGCTTTGATCTTCGTGCTAGTGCTGCTCTTGTTTACAAAATGGGAATGGTGCAGTAGGAAGAGTGGTTTAGAATGAAAAAGCATTTGGAGCACAAGACTGATTCGGACTAGTAGAAAAATACAGCAATTAGGATGTATTTTAAGGAGAAAAAATAGCAGGGGAAAGGGCTGGATTTCTTTTCTTTTTCTTGTCAAAAGCTCTTTAGAGAGTTTTTTGTATTAATTTTATACATTTTTACATATTCACTAGCTCTCTCCCTCAATAATATAGATAATCATTCTAGGATCATCACTCCTCACAAGTCTCCTAAATGTTAATGATTTTTTTCCTGCTGGAAATCTATGCACTACTTACATATCTTATTATCTTTTCAGAGTTATATTGCATGTAGAAAAATTGTGAGTCTTTTTCCTTCCAGGTTAGGAGCTGAGATTTTCCCTTTCTTATGCATTGTCTTGGTGTGGATGAATCCACAGACAATAACACAGGACTCCCTTAGGGAAATGTAATACATTTCTTGTCGGTGTGTTAGCCGCAGTTAAGGAGCCTCATGCTGCCAGCTACATTATAAACTATTCCAAGCCTTTTTGCTGCATTATCTGAAAATTCAAAATTTGCACAGCCTCATCAAGGAAGCTTCTTGTGTAACATGGACGTTTTTAACTCAACTTTGATGTTAGCTCACATTTTGTAAGACACCATGAATTCTAATGAATCCTGTAATGAATTTCTGAGATGCTGTGAAGAATCACATTACTGTTTCCCTATTTAAGCAAGAAAAAGCTTTAG
Organism: Acanthisitta chloris; assembly: GCF_000695815.1. Taxonomy (NCBI): domain Eukaryota; kingdom Metazoa; phylum Chordata; class Aves; order Passeriformes; family Acanthisittidae; genus Acanthisitta; species Acanthisitta chloris. Next base: position 79,325 of record NW_008670764.1, on the reverse strand, counting down.
TGAGTGCCTGTTTAAGGTCAAGAAAACATTTTAAAGTACTAATATAGTTACCCTTTAAACCAAAAGGAAAATAACCACAATGTTGATGTCAGAACTTGCATCTCCTTTCCAAATAAATTATACACTATGAGTACCTGGTGGCATACTATAGCTTAGACTTCTTCAGGTGCATTTCCTGGCCACTTCTTGTCATCAGGCAGTGGAGTAAAGCACTAAATACTAAATATATACTCTATGATTTCTCCCTTTGTTCCTTTTTAGAGTGCCCTTTAGAAATACAGTAGTTAGTTGTGAAAACTGCTATTTTTGAAATAAATTCTAGTGGTCTAGGGAATTGAACCTCCTTGAGCTGTGTTTTTCTCTGCATTGCCAGGATGGATTCATCAGGACAATCTGTAACTGTCAGGAGTTCTTCAAAAACTTTTTAGCATGCCTGCAATAACACTGCCATAAAGATGTAGATATGTGACTCTGATTATACAAAGAAAATTCTCCCAAGCTTACTTCTAATTGCTAGTAAAGAATACACACAGAATTCATGTGCATGCTTCACTGGAAGAAAGAAGAATTATCTTTTATTTATTACAAATCTCAGACAATTTAGGACCTTAGTCTTACAGGACATAGCTATTTTTCCTTGGGATATCAAAATATAGAATCACTTTGCAACCAGTTATATGTTTTCAATTTTCCAGTCTTCTCAACATTAAAGCAAGCTCCCATGAAGTTAACAAAATGTAGTAATATCTAACTGGCTGACACTGCTGCAGGTCTATAATTGCATGCTACCTTGCAACTCTACATTGTCTAAATGATTTCTTTTTCCTTTTGGAAACCTACCGAATAATTCCGAACACTGCTGATGAAGGATTACTTCTAGACAAATATTTCTTATTAAAATATGGTACAGAATGTAGAAATTCTTATTCAGATGTAGACAACATTTGCTGAAATTCATATAACATTAATATAGAACCTTCTTACTGACAGCTGCTCAGCAGGACAAAATCTCTTCATTTGATTAGAGTCCTGAGGCAGTCTCATGGATGTTGTTTCTGAGGAAGAGTAATTAGGGTTTTCCCCCTTTTTCACTTTCAGTTATGGGTATATCTAAATGTGCAAGGAGGTTTCGTTCTGATTTTTTTAATCTACATATATAGAGAGATTTGAAACTAGATGAGCTTTAAGGTCCCTTTCAATCCAAAACTATGATTCTATGATTTATGAAGGAAGGGTATAGTTATATTCATATGAAAACTGATTAAGGATGAATACAAAACAAAAAGGGAAAGTTTCTAAAACTACAGTAGAATAGTAGAAAATTTGAATGATAGACTAAAAGACAGTAAAATAATTGCTTCAGGGTGCAGTTTGGTATGATTTGCTGACTTTTTTTTTGATACTACCATCTCCATTTGGCTGTAATATACCACAAATTATAACTACTCCATTTAAAGAGTAAGAGAAAACTGTTCATTCTGCCAAGCACATGCAGTTTCTCCAATATTTGCTTGCTTCTGATATTTAATGTTTAGAACAACCTTTGTACTTATTTAAAGTGTTCCCTTTCCCAGGTGACCTAGAGGTGCATGAATCAGGCCTAGAAAGTGGCAAAGGCCATACAAGGTACAAATGAACAAAATAAATTTGCTACTCAGATTACCCAAAAGAATTTGTTTTCTTTAAAAAAAAAAAAAAAGAAAAGAATTTTGAATAAGGAGATAGGACTGAATTTTGTTCACAGAGTACTGAATATTCTGTTCACGACCATGGTCAAGTGTTCCTGTGGTATTGTGGTTCATAATGAAGTGAAGGGTGCAGCCTGATTCCTGAGTCTTTTGGGATACCTTCAAAGCTGAATTAGATGTACATTATGAGGATTTGCAAAAACTAATACACACACAAAACTCATTTCTTCATTTTTATGTCATGGATCAGATTTCAGTTGGATCACACCATATCACATATCCATATGGTCCCAATGACAGTGCATAAAAATTTCTTCATTCTGTTTTTGACACCCATTCTCCTGGAGCTTATTTTGGGTTAATGTAATAACTTGCGTATCCGGTTTTATGTCCCTTGATGTACACATCCTACAATGTTCAGCTGGAAAAAAAAAACCAAAACAGCAGCAGCATTCTGCCTGTGAATTTATTCAGTCTGATCTCCACCCTTTCCGTGCTATACATTTTTCCTACCACAAACATAGATTCCATCTAAGTGGGTTTGGATAAGACAATTGTTAATCTTGACCTGAACTGACAGTATTTGTAACCAGCCACACAGATAGACAGGATTTAGGATGTTAATTAGGTGTCATACTGCAATGCTTAACTCATAATTCCTCAATCAATGGACTTCAGTGAAAAGCTGTCTTAAAAAGTTCCTGCCTTCCCTTTGAAGCACTGTAACTGCTTGTGAACTTCTGCCTTAAACCATGCCATGAACTGATCCAGGTTAAAAACAATTCTCCAGAAAATACTGTTTTCCCAAGTTAGTACGTGTATGCTAGTCTCGTATATATTTCAATCAATACAGTTTGGAGAGATATCTTTTACCACATTAGGACAGGATCACACTGTCATGGGTGATTAAACCAGCCTCAGCACCAGAGCCCCCATGTCCTGACTTTTAGCCCCAGAGCAGGCTTGTACATCTAGGCACCTTGTAAGAGAAACTCTTGGCTCTGTGCTTCCAAGTTTTCAAAATTAGGCTGCTCACATAAGAATGGAAGAAAAGAAAAACAAGAGCCAATTTACTCAGAAATTTCCAGCTTCTATCATCAAACCACTTTTTTAGTAAAGTTGCATTGAAGGTATCACCAGAGAATACTTCAGAAATGTGTAATTAGATCAATCCAATGTATCTCACTGTGGACCTGAAATGCTGATCTAATTTGCAAACAGTGGCATGGGCTGCATCATGTAGATTCCAAGCATGTGCATTTTGCAAGTGACTGGAGGAAAAATGCCAATGGGGGTTTTAGACTAAACTCAAGACCTAAGATTGTGAGAGAGATTTCAGTATTACTTAAGTTAGATTACTTCTTTTATGGGCATAATAGGGAAAACTAGACATATGTCTCACTAACTCCTACTTATCTGTGAAATATCAAGCATCAGCATGTCTTTAATTTAAAAAGAAAAATATTTCACTGCAGAACACAGAAAAGATGAGGTTCGGAGTATGAAAAACAGCTGTGCAGAGAAAGTCCCTGATGCTTGTAACCTCACTTTTCTTTGTTACAGAAATTGAAAGGAGGTCTATGTCTTATGGCAAAGAAGAGTAGAACAGAGAACTAAATTTTCTTCTTAGTTCTGCCACTGATTCCTGCATGAACCCAGGCATACTGCTTTAGTCAAAACTGCTGTGTATTCTGAGCACTCAGGGTGACACACAAAGGCTTACGTTCACAGAATTTTTAAGAATTCATAGCTACATGTAAAGTGAATTGACTTGCTAGTTTTAAAAACTCCAGCTCTGACAAATATTAAAAACTGTGTACTTTGAGAAATAAGGTAATGATCACTCACATTAGTTACCCAAACTGGTCTGTGGTTTGAGAATATATTGCTGTGCCATATACCACTTCATAAAAGAGAAAGAATAGTAAACACTTATTTCACAAGAGTATGATAAAATGGAGACACTAACGTCTGTGAACTCTGAGGTACTGTAGTTTCAACAGAGCCCATCACTCTTACGAGGAAATCAATAGTGTCATATTCAGAGAAAGATTTGAATGCTGCAATGGGCCAGGGGGCCACAAACTGAATGAAGTGCATCTTTAACTGACATATTTGCAAACTGCCTGCTAAATGAGTACTATCCATCTTGGGGCGTGAATGAGGCAGGCAGTGAAGGAGTTGAAGAAGGACAGTGTGCTCTCACATAATTAAAGGCTGTATCATAATACAAACCCACATTTCAGCCCAAATACTTTAAAAGTTTGGCTAAGCTCCTAGCAACTGAATGAAAACTCTTGCAATGAGAAGTTCTGGGAAGTGTAAATATAGCCTTTTCTGCCTCACATCTAACATACTTTTATTACAAAAATCCTCATAAAACTAATTAAACACTTTGCAAACTAACACAAGAACCATTTAGAATAGCATTCCAGTGGTGGAAGATCAAAACTTTCAAAAGGCTTTATGTTGTAAGAATGTTGAGACAGAAATTCCCTTTTGAATGAGAGTTTCTTAGCTATTTTCATGCAAGATAAGAATTAGGAATGAAATAAAATCTTACAGGGACAAGATCTCTACATGAATTAGGTCTAGTTATAATCACTCAGATTATGATCTCAGAGAAAATGCTGTTTAATTAGTATTTAAGTGCATGTACTATAGCTAAGTTTAATTACAATCCCAGATTACTATCTATTATCTGACAGATGATTGCCACTATTTGGCATTCAGACAGCTTCTGAAAAATAGGAAGTGAAAAACCTAATATGAATAACAATTAGTGATACAGCATGCTGTTACACAGAACAAGCCTACAATAAATGCTAGATCTCACACACACAAATTAGTCACAGAAGTATCAAAGTATTAAAGCAAAAGAAGGCACTAAACTAAGGTTTTATCTTCTTTTACAAGTGGTGTTTTGTGGTTCCTCTTTATTTAGATTATGATCTCACATCTCAGTTCTACAGATTACAAGTGCCCATAAGACCCTAATAGCACAGATATACCTAAAGGATCAGATTCTTCAGATAAGTATTTCTAAGAATAAACCTGAGCACTGCATCCATACTGATACTATACCCCATACTGTGTGCTGTGAGGCTTTGCTATAATGTATGTTATCAAAGACAGGGACAGTGATGTTTGCAATTAAAAGGTGATATTGCAGTTGAGTTATTGTTGCCTTCAACTTAGCATGCATATATTTTTCCAAATTGCAAAGAACTTTCTCCCCAGTTCCTCCAAACACATTGCAATATTTTGTCTGCACAGGGATGGGGATGTGGGGGAAGATAATGCATAGTAAAGCCTGCCAAATTTTTTCACATTTAAAAGTGTGCTTTAAGCTACGTTTCCAAAATACCTTTTAAGATAAGGTTAAGTTTGTTAGGTAAAATAATAATTGAACCACATTGTGGTGAAGATAACTAAAAACAAAGGCCAATATTCACAGAGATAAGTTGATATAATAGGTAATATTCCTGCATCTCATAGTAATATCATGGAAATACCTTCAAAAGCAACATCCTTAGCTGTCCCACTGCCCCAAGACTCTCCATCGGTACCACTACACTGCTCAGTATGTATATTAAAATTGACCAGGTAACTGCTGACAAACAGAACATATGGACACTGAGTTCTTTTCATTCACTTAGGAGGGAAAGTAATTTTGGTCTCTGCTATTCATGCTGATGGTTTTCACAAAGTGTCTGTGGGATCTTTAGGAAATCTATTATTCTTCTGTTGTGTGTAATCCTTGAGAAGGAATTTGAGAAAAAACTATGGGATCGGTTCAGTAAGCAACAAAAGCAATTGTGATGGAGTAAGACAAAGGTACAGGTTTCCAATTGGAAAGGAAGCATTTGGTAGGGAAGGATGTTGTATTTTCAAACTTATTAAAATGTATTATAAACAATCCTAATGTACAGAAATAAACACATTGGTAAGGGTCCTTCTGCTGACCAACATTTCCTAGTTCTAAAAGCACCAGCTCCTATACCTGGTGTAGTTTCAAAATCAAATGTAAGTGGGTAAGTGACAAATGCACATGACTGTGAAAGCTGTATACCAAAATTGTATGTTCCAGACAGATACGGAATAACATGAAAGTACTTACAGAGGTAGAAGGTGTGAAGATAAAACAAAGGTAGACGATTAGTCCAGCTCACACCCAAAAGCTCACTTCTTCATATGCAACACTAAGGCTAAAATCACAGCACAGCTCAATAATATGAAAATCTCGACTTACATGGACACAAACACCTTTTTATTTTCATATAACTATTCCCTTTGTTGACGGGATTATACTCCTGTGCATTAGAAGGGAACACAAGATTATACTGAGCTGCTTTTTTACTTAGGACATTTCTCTATTTAGAGCTTCTGATGCAGAATTTTGGTTTTTTAGTTTAGTTATCCATTCACTATTTTGTTATTTTACAACCAGAAGAGCAGTGAGCACTGCAGTTCAATTCCAAGCCCTGCGTCATGTCATGGGTTTGTAACTACAGTCAGTAGTTACAATACAGTGATATTGCTGTAAGACATAATTCCATAGGATTTAGCTGAACAGTATGGAAAAGGAAGTTAAAAAAAACGAATACACAAGAAGCAATCTGGTACCCTCAAAGATCTGATTGTTACACTTGAGAGCATGTTGATGTACCGCACTGTTAAGAATTTCTTTGTTGTCTTTTTCTCCGTCCTCTCATGTGACATCATCTATTTTTAATGTTGTAATATTCACATTTTAAAACAACCCAAGACCCAGCTTTACTTATATATCTTGCTAAACATCAATCAAATTCAAACTGAAATGCATCAGCTACTTCTGCTGACACCTGAGGCATCTACTCCTTTCCTTTACTTCTCCATAACTCTTTACTTGGATTTATAAATCCTGTCACTTGTTTGGTGCAACAGGCTGTATTGTCACCATAATTTGGGATGGTGTCAAAAATCTCAGAATATTTTATGAGATGTTTGTCTTAGCTTTTCAAATCCTTCAATTAAAAGTGTTTACAAGGAAGTCTTAATCTCTTTTGGTTGTAAATCAAAACTGCACTTTTAGGTGTTACAGGGCTGAAAGATTATTCTGAAGGCCAGAATACCTAAAGTTATGAAAAATGTACATGAATAAACAGCATTAACAGGGATTGACAGACCACTTTATGATAATAACATGAAGTGTCAAGTCTTGCATCATACTGACATTGTCATCAAAGCCTCTGCTCAATTTACTGTTTTGTTTAATAGATGAAAGATCTAGTTAAGTAGATCCTAAGTCAAGAACTGGACAAAACATGGAATGCTAGAGCTTGAGAAATAGGAGTATTCCCAGTAGGAAAGCTAAGTGAGCAAGGGATTGCACTGTAGGTGGGAGCTCTAGGAATAAGAGCAGGAACCAGGGGCTAAATAAAGAGCAGGTCTAATAAGCAAGCCACAAGGACAAGGTACAATAATATGCAGTGTGAGTAAAAACAGAAGCAACCTGCTGAGTGTCCTAGAGCAATTAGTGCAATTTGCTCCCATGCTTGACAGGTAGGTAGCTATCAGTCAGACTAGGACACCAGTCTTCAATCCTGGTAGACCAGTTACAGCCTGGTGACTGTAAAAGGACAACATGAATGACTGAAAAAAACCTAAATGACATGAAATACTAAAAAAGACTACATGAATGTACATGAATGGCTATCCAGATTTTATAAACTTAGGGCATTTCCCATGCACAAGTATAACATGAACACTTAAAAAGTATTAGATACTGCTAAAAAGTAAGTGGCCTTATTAGATCATTGAGAGCTTTGAGCTGACAGTGATTTCAGCCCATTGTTTTCTAGGTTTTTTTAGCCTCGCCTTCATTTCAGAGATCCACAACGTTCTCCCTGTATGTAGACATATTGCTTGAAAGAAGCAGTACTTTATATGTATGAAAGCAGATGCACATGGCTGTAGACAGTTTATTTTTATATGCCATAACAGAAAAATCATGTGCCATGCTTGTGTGAACCCATCAGCAGAAGAGGTATTACACTGAAAATTCTGTCAATTGTCAGAAAAAGGGGAAGAGGGACATGGGAAATACAGACAAGCAATAGATATGAAGAGACAGAAGTTTAGTAGCAAGTATTCCAGAAAAAAAGGGTATGAAATACATTTGACAGAGATGAAAGATGTCAGACTATTGCATTTATTTATAGACCTGCATAGATGTGTGTAGCTCTTTGTCATACAAAACTTGCAGATAGCTCAAGGAGTAGAGATGTGAAATCAGAATTGGTATCAAGGGAGTATTAGAATGAACTAAATTATTGTGAAATAGCAACATTTATCCTCCCATCATCACTATAAAAATGCAATGAATTATTCTGAAGAAATATCCAGTGTCTTGCTTATGAGGCCCTAGGTGACATTATACAGTGTAGGGCACTCAGACAGGAACTAGTGACAAGCACTTGGGTAAAAAAAAAAAAAAAAAGGTGAAAGACTACAAAATACATAATAGCAAAACCCACACACAGACATATCCAAAAAAGAGGTCTGATACCCTAAGCTGAAATTATTTCTTGAAAAGATGTCCTCTGAAAGACCAACCTTTCTATAAACAAACCAAACTGCTGAAGTGCACAAGAAACACCAGTTAATTTCTGCTCCCAAAATACACCATAGAAGTGTCAGAATCCAGAAACTTTGTCTCAGAACACATCTTTCATATTTGTACACACTTAACTGTTCTGAGTAATAAATGACTATTTTATTTACTTCATTACTATTTGAGTTCTAGAAGGGAATTGAATATTGGAAGGATTCAGATATTCAAGAGCAATTGAATAATCCTAGAATAATCCTCAGCCAGCAGTTTCTTATATTCTGTCCCAAAAATATGAGTGCATTGTAATAGTTATGATTACCCAACAAGCAAGTGCCATTTGGGTTACCACCCCATATGATCTTCTTTGTAGACAGGAAATAAATTCTGTGAAGATTGAAGTAACAGATGAATCCAATAAATTTCTGTGAAGTTAATTATAGCAGCCATTACTTGTTTACTTTGCTTTTCTGTAAAATGAGCAAAGGTTTCTATACATGTATTGTACTGCACATATAAATTCTCATTCATATGGGACAAGCCACTGTAGCAACCCTTTGAAGTTAACAAGCCTTCTCAGTTCATTACAGATGAAAACACTGAGTTTCCACCTTCAATATGAAATGAGTGAACTATTAGCTGTGTAAACAACTTTTGAATTAAATTTATGATACTGCAGAAGGAGCAACAGCAATTTCTTTTCATAGATTTGAGATGTATAAAGACAGACAGCAAACAGGAACTCTTCAAAAATTCCCCAAACTGCTTATAATTACATTTCTAGATTTTTTAAAAATGAAGACATAAGACAGGAACACATAGCAGAGACTATTTTTACTTCCAGTGCTGTGAAGCACGAATGTTTTATTACTTGGTACTTGATAGGAGGATAAGTGTTATTTACAACTCTAAATTATGCTGAATTTTGAAAGTCTGATTCAATTTCATAAAGCAACAAAGTGATGATTTAGATTGAATGCATAAAAGAATAAGAACTTGTTGGAAAACTGACAACATGAGAATTTTCCTAATGGGAACAGTTTCAACTGATACAAAGATGTATTTTACTAAAGGACAAGTCATTTTTACCTGTTTTTCTTCTACAATCATAATGGAAAATAAAAATGCTTCATTACCATTTGTCAAACCATTAACCTAACACTGCCAAGTCCACCACAAAACTTTGTCACTAAGAGTTATATCTACACACTTTTAAATACCTCTATGGATGGTGACTCAACCACTTCATTGGGCAGCCTGTCCCAGTGCTTGATAACCCTTTTAGTAAAGAAATATTTCCTAATATCCAGTTGAAACTTCCCCTGGCACAACATGAGGCCATTTCCTCTTTCAACCAGCCCTGATTAGATGCACATCCTGGTACTCTGCACCACACACATTCCACATAGCAAAAAAAGTATCAAGCACTTCCCATTTGCTGCTGTCATTCACCATAAAAATTTGCGAAGTGTCTCTGAGAATAGCTCACTAGATCACATTTACAGGGAAAACAGTCTGCACAGGCTAAGAAGAACTGAATTAATGAACGTACTGTTGCTTCACATGCTGAAAGTCTGTCGTCAAATGGATAATCTGCAAATGCAGGAGCAGGATCTGGGAGATGCACTGGTTGCAGCCACTGATTGCTGCCTCTGTTGCAGTCTCAAGGAGCTAACTTGCTCAGTTCAGAGTGCTTGATACATGTTCCTGGGAATGACTCAGGACATGAGCAACAAGATGGCATGTGTTCATATTTAGGGTTTTATTTCCACCATGTCCTGATTTCCTTCCCAGGAATGCTGTGCTTGTGAAAGGCAGAGTGTGACACCCTAAGAGACTTATATCTTCTCTGTGCAAACAGACACAGTCTGGGTGGCAGCAAAGAAGCAAAAGCTTCCCTGAGGCACACACAGGATTATCAACAACAGGGGAGGACTACTTCTGGATTAAAGCTTTGGCCCACTGTCATCTATGGCAAAACTCCCGCTGAAGTCAGCATAGCCAAGATTTTGCGTCTGTTGCAGCAATTTTTACTCCCTGCCTGTTCTGCCTTGGGACTTCCAGCAAGCACAGTAAGGATCTTAACAGTGCCAGAAGCTTTTGTGTTATGAACTGCAGGCAGAAGTCCTTACACCCTTCACATAAACAACCAAATACTCATCAGCCATTTAAGACACTGCCAAGCTGTAGGGGATTCAAACCTGCAACCACAAGTATGATGCTTCACATTGGCGCGCCATGCTAAAACAAACCTTATCCTGTGTAAGTGCTTTCTCTTTTTCCTTTGATGAAAGTGCTATGGTGGAGATTTCATGCTTTGATTGAACACAGAGCAAGCAGCAAGTTTAATTATATACTCAATAAAAATATCATGCAATAATGATGAAATAAGTGCAAAATGACTGTAACAAAAGCAGACGCTTTATGTAGTAAAGTCTCCCCTAATACAGTATGTGTAGGCAATATCGAGAAAATGGAAATGCATTTTAAAAAAAAAGATGAAATTGTGGATCAGACTAGCTGAAAGTTTTAATGAGACTGTAAAATATTATGATAAGCCACTGTTTAAAATATACTCGGCCTTTGTCACTGCATATAAAGCAGATAGAAACTTAGCAAGATGTCAGGAACATAATTAGAAGTCATGCCGGCGTGGAATTACAGTGCTCAACAAACACAGGAAGCCAGTTTTGAATCCCTGGCCTGTGCTAAATTCTGCTGAGTTCAGCAGAAAGCAAAAATAACTTAAATAATTATAGGCTGCAGGACTAGACCTTGCCCATTATTTAATCTAAACCAAGTAGAGTTTCAGTATAGTGAGGGTGGCATGAACTTTGCAGGGAACAGCTATTTAACAAAGAGGTCAAAATTCTGCTGCTGCTACTAACTGAAAAAGCAACCACTTCATCTCAGGCCACATACGGATGCCCTACTTACAATATATAGCAGTCATTACAAAAGAAATGGATATTTATAGTCAAATTTATTAGCCTCTCAGTTTGTTCCTATATTTGCTCAAGCCCATGCAAAGTAATCTAAACCAGCTTTGGTCATGGCTTGAAAATTTTTAAACTTGCCTCAAGCCTTTATAACTCCATCTTCCCCTTCACAAAGAAGAGGTTGCAATTTCAATAATCTCAATACGAACAATCAGTGTCAGGAGAAAAAGTGCTTGTCTAGGACCTTTTTTTTTTTTTTCAAAATATTTTTCTAGTAAGTGAGACTCCCCAAAGATACAATAGAAATGGTATTGTTAAGCTCAAAATACATTGAGCTTAAAGTTTCATTTTCAACCTATTACTTAACAGTGGAACAGCAAGGCAGAACCAGACTGAAGTAACTTATTTGAAAGGATTTTAATTATCTGAAAATGTGATGCCGCAGCTTAAATATAAGATTCTAATTCATACACAGAATGGAATCTGCTGTTTGGTTGAACTTACTAAGTGGACTAAGCCCGAGACTAACACATATCTGTTGCATATGCATGAAGAACAGAACACATTTGTTTCAACTGACAGGTTGGATGATGAAGCCCAACTCATTTGCAAATAATTGGATGCCTGACAAAAATACAGGAAGAAACAACTCTTTAGTAAGAGTAATTTCCTACATCTTGCTGGACACTCAGCATTTGACAGATGCTCCAAAAGCAGCAAATACACTGGGCATTTATTCCCTTTGGTACTTGTAAGATCCTGACCTTTCTTTTGAAGCTGTGTATGCCCCACAGCTGTTTTACACTCATCTTATATTACCTTAATACCTATAGGCTCTCTCTGAACAGAACAGTATAACTAAATCCACAGGAATGATAGCTCAAGGAAGCATTTAAACTAGCATACTATCTTTCCTAGTGGGTAGAAACAAGACCAAACACTTGAGTTTTGACCACCTGAAAGATATTTCTTCTTTGATGCAACTTAGCTTAGTCTTGGCCCTTGCATAACAGCCTTCAGCACATAATAGCTGAGGGCTGCCCGGAGATCTTTAGAAAAGAGACCTCTTCTCTACTGTGCGTACACATTCTTTCTCTCTATGCATCAGGGCAAGAAGCTCCAAATTTAATCATCAGCAAGAACCTTGAACAAAATTGCTGTATTTTCTGAGAGCATTCCTCCAGGGAATTTAAAGTGATCAGGCAGTTTAAGAAAGGGCAATCTCATCTTGGGCTGAATACAAATCAAATATATAAATGAAATTGCATATCACTTAAACTTATTGCTGAGAAATATTGACAGCAGCATGGCCTTTTCCCTTACCCTAGACCATCTTAGACTCTTTGAGTCTAACTTGTATAGACCAAAATAATTACACTGCTCTTCCATACTCGTATCAAGATGCTCCTGACACCACACTACCACATTTCAGTGGGCTGAAGGGTTATCTATTAGGAAAGATTTATTTCTGGCCATTACTTATGATAAGGATTTAAGAGTCACTACTTTCTGTGTTGCAAGCTTGTTTGTTTTCAAAAGATTTATAGCGGTAAATAGGAAATTCCCATCTGAGTTCAATTTCCAAAGCAATTCTATGCTTTTAAAATGATTAAATTATAATTCCTTTCCATCTTTAAACCATAAAAAGCAGAAATAGTCTCTCACAGTTTTGACCTGGTTAAGATATTAATCTCTTTCAGATAAATGGATTAAGAATGTTATATAGTTTACGGTTTATCTCCTACCTGCTTAAAGGAGATATATTTTACCTCTATTTTATTCTAAACTCAGACTGAAAAAGGAGTGATTTGTGGGGGAGTGGAAGAAGCTCAATTATTTGGAAAGATGGAATTTTGTAGGAAGCTGCAGTGGAAAAAAAAGAAGGCAACTCTGTTTATATTCCTGCAACTCAACATATTTTAATAAACTCATATATTTGCACCTGCATAAATAGACCCATTCTGAAAACAGATTCATGTTGATAATATTTTCTAATTGAAGGGAACCAACCAGTGATTTATCTTCCTCTTCAGTTATGAAACCAAGGCAAACCATCTTGCTTCCTATTTATCCCATCTCACCCCTTCTGAACTATTTGCCTGATTCATAGGCTACATCCCAGTCTAACACAGCTTTGCGTAACAGTGGGAGGAGAAGATGATGCATTTTGAACAGGGTTTGTTTATGGCTCTAGCACTGATGACAGCCAGCACTACAATGCTCACCTTGAATGAGTATTGGAAAGGGAATCTAAAAACAGCTAACAAAAGGTAAAAACTTCAGGTTTTGACACATTGAGCTCTACGTCACACTTAAGAGATTGAGGGACAAAGTCTAAACCATCTTTTTCATATGAAGGCAAAACACCATATTTGATTTATGTTTTATTACAAAAGTAGTGAGTCTAACCCTTTAAATTATTTTAATTAGAAAATTATTTGAGAAAAGAAAACCCAAAAAAGAACTGCAATAAAATCTGGCAGAAGGTCAATTTCGAAAAACTCAAGTTACAGATTTTTTCATGCTTTTGCCTTTGCTGCCAGAATATAATGGGCATTTACGCAGTGCCTCTAGGCAAGAAATCTTCCTGTTATAAATTCCACAATAAGAGCAATTACATAGTCTGACCTATATTTCTTCATTTCTCAAGTATTTTTAACACAAGTGTGATTTCTATTTCACTCTACAGTTTTGTGAGTCCACTAATGGCAAGAATTCTAAAATAAATGGAAATTGTCTGGATGGACACCATCCAATTTCTAATGGACAGGTGTTCATATAAAAGTTCACAGTATCAGCAGCAAGCTAGCAGTCACTGCTGAGCTGAGGGGTAGTAAGAAATTATTTGGCTCACAGCTGAACTTCCTATTTAACCACAAGGATGATCAAATTAAGTCAAGGTCAAGTATATGACAGAGCAGCTGTGCCATGCAGCAAATAAGAACTACTGGCATGTGTGTGTGTGTGTATAGTAATACTGTTTTGATTTTCTCACCCACCATTCATGTCTTGCAACTCAAAGCTGCTGCAGGAGAGAGAGGTGGCCTCCTGCGCTCAGCCTTCACTTTGGGCTCTACAGGTTCAGCTCCTTACCAAGCTGCTTGAAGCCTTCATGGTGGAGCAACCCCTTAGCACTCCCTGCACCACTTCAGAAGCCTATGTCTGGTCTCCAAGGAAAACTTCACAGCTGCCCAGCGTGTCAGAAAAACCAACTAATTTTCCCCCCACTGAATGAAAGATGTTTAAATCACCCTAATAGAATAAAATTACTGGGCTGGGGGTGATGTTCTTGCCCACAGAAAACTTTACTCTCAGATGTATTTCATCTAGAACTCTTACTAACTACTACAAAGAGAAGCTTACAGCAGAGAGTGGTTTTGGGCCCTGTAATGTTTTGTCTTAATAATCTATGATTTTTCTGTTTCAGTAAATGAAAATAAATTGATTTACAGCAGTTAATGCACAGGTACTGAAAAGAGTGGCTGTAATTTTTTTATACCCATCTGTCCTCCTCTTACTCCATCTGTCTCCTTCACTCATTGCACTGGAATCCAGCTTCACAAAATGAAATCCAAACTCTTTCATGTGGCACAGTGTAAGTTACCTAGTTACCCAGCTGAAAAACATTTTCAAAATAAATCACTCTCCTTGTACTCTGTAGAAGGCAACAGACATCAATATTTTTAATATATGTTCAAGCAATCTTTCTTTCAACAAAATATACAATTTTCAATAAATTTCCTCTAATTTCAGATGGTGCACTTCAAAATAATACCATAAAGGCTCATCATTTTAATCAATTATTGATTACACCTTGGGAATTTTCCATCAATTCCACTTGATGCTGCTTTTAAAATGGTAAGTACCTACATAATTGTATGACTTAAAAGTTGGTTTAGCTAATACAACAGTATAAATGCACACTATTATATTATTTCATTGGCTTATATAGCTTTTATTAAACTGTGTTATCTAACTTTTTTTATTCTTCAACAGTTCTTTGACCTGTTAATGATTAAAGATTTGGATTTGACTCTTTACACTAAATGTAAGTGTTTAACAGGAAAGAAACAACTTAGAAAGTCCTCTCCTCTTTACAATCCAAAATGGAAGATGACTGTAAAGGATGAAATTAATATTTTGAGACATTTTGCATAGCACAAATACAAAAGCCACTACTAAAACACATATTATAGAGGATACTATAAACAAAGGATATTTCTGTTATTATCTCATCTTTAAGGCAGTGTAGTGAGATCATCTGAAGGTCGAGGGGGGAGGGGGTGCTGTTCCACGAAAGGGCTCACACTTTAAATGTTAGTATCTCAGTGTTCGTGTCTATGCCAGCGTGGCATCTGGAATACCCACATGCCTTAAATACTTTTTTAAATACATTACCACTTCATATTGGTGTTACAATAAAAGGAAATAGTTACATTTTACTTGTGGCTACAAAGGACTTTTAACCAATACTGAATTTATACAGAATACAATATTCAAGAATACTAACATACAGAATACAGTGCACAGGAACATAGATTTAAACACACAGCTTTTTGATTAGGGTGATAGTAACTCTAATCATCACTTTTTTTTTTATTCTACGTATTATTTTACTAAAATTTCAGTAGCATAACTGCCTGTAAGAATTTTGAGTCAAAAGCAATAAATTACCTAATCTCTTGAGACATAGCAGAAGAGTTTATAATATAAGGGAACTTAAAAATATGTAGTGAGAACTTAAGTTGGAAATAAAATGTTTTTCTAAGATGAAAAATGGACACAAGTGTTCATCATAGCACTTTGTGAAATAGAACTTTCATGTTACACATCCATTAGAGTGATGTAGGTGACTAAAAAAATGAGGTTGCAATTCTTTTAATCTGTATGTGTATTTAAATACATATAGCCCATTTTCCCTTTCTATGGCAGAGCTTAAAGTACTTACAAATGAAAGCAAAATGGCTGATATTAATCAATCAGAAAAAATTAAAGTCTCTATACCTCCTATGGTCCTCTAAATAGCATTAATAATAAAGTATTTGCATAAAGCTAAAGCAAGAAAACTCTTACATGAGAAAACATGTAACTTTTAGACATCTGCAAGCTACTTATCTTGATCTGCTCCATAAATAGAAACTAATTATGGAGAGACTAAAAACAAGACAATGTCCTAGAAAAATGAGATTTTTTTAAAATATACTCAAAATGGTGTGAGTAAATCTGAATCATACAGATCTTTTTTTACATCTAATCTTCCTCTTTTTACCAGCAATGTTTAAACTTCCACTAACTCCATTAAAAGCAGAATCGGCCTTGATGCAATAGTATTATTTCCTGCCCTGCAGAGTATCTGTGTTAACTGTGAATGGCAGAACTGTAAAGGCTCTAGTGAAAAAAGGTATTCAGTCCTCTAAACGAATGTCTGAGCTCTGACTTTTACATGTAGACAGAGATCACCAAGTCAGCTGCTGCTCATATTGCTTTCTTATTGATAATCAAAAACCAGAGGCTTAGGGAGTGCTTAGTAACCTAACTCATTCCTTTCCAGGAATTTGATATAAGTTTGCTTTTAATATAAATTTATTCTCCTGCTCTGGTTATAAATAGAACTTCTGAAACAAGTATGATCCATGGCTAAATTCCAAACTCAAAACCAGACACAATATCGGGGTCAGCAGTGAGGTTGAAATTTCAAATTAATATGCTGAGTCAATCCTGTCAAGGTGAGTGTTAGGGCTTCTCAGTTTCAAAGGGTATCTCAGCTGCTGTATTTGGACAGTAATGGTTCCCAGGCTCATTACAGAAGTGCATATCAAGCTGTTTCTTAAAGCAAATAGCAGCTCTTTATATATTGGCAAAAGGAGGCTGGCAAAGGACAAAATAGAGGGCACTTCAGCCAATCAGAGCTGGAGGGCACCATTAGAGGGATGGAAATGGACACAAATCAGGAAAGTTATTTTCCTTGGGAGCTGGGAGGAGGAAGTGGCTGGATGGAGCCACTGAGGTCAACCAAGTTAAAAGTTGTATGCTGGATTTCACAAAATTAAGCACAACTGTGGCCTTTATCTTTAGACATCTGCACTAAGAGAAGGGAGATTAAGATGCCTGAAATGATTGTCCTTCACAGGCAGAGTCATTCAGGAATCTGATCTGTATGACTGCAGACACTTGTAAACATTGATTCACCGGGATACAGCACTGAGCTATAATTCACATAGTTTTAGCACCACACAACAACCCAGCAGTCCCATTAGAACAGTGTACAAAACGACAATCTGCTGTGCTGCTTTACAAAACCATAATGAGAGGAAATATCTTTAGGTTTGCCTTAACCTACCATCTGTCCACACAAAAAGTCAAAACGCATTAATTTACATACAACATTTTGCCATCCAGTAGCAGCCGTTAAGCATTATCCCTTTCCCCACCCTTCACCTTAAGAGGGACTGTTCTATATCCCTTCAGTCTTGGCATATACATTTTCTGTGACGAAAATAAACCAAAGCAACTGAATATACAAAAATTTTCAAAACAGCACAGCCTAGGGTATAATACAAAACCCAGCATACATGCTCTCTGTATATATTGCTACCCTGAAGTGCAGAATATAGGGAACCCTCAGTGGCAATAGGAGACAGCACTTGCACCCTAAACCAGTCCTAGCCTGTGCCTTCAGAGACCTCTTTCACACCAGCTGGGTTTTAACCCAAATAGCATTTACTTGAGTTTCAGATAAATTACACATTCCTAGTACTAACATGCTGATTCAGAGCACAACAATACTATCACTTTGGTCTATCCTAAAACTAGGGCAAAATGAATCATGTAAGTAAGTTTTAGTGGATGCACTGGGCATGCTAAATGAGGAACATCGATGGCTGTTTAAAGCAAAAGCAATTAGATCACAGAGAATGCATTTAAATAGTTACAGCAGCAATTATTTCATTTCCAGCTACTCCAGACTATAAGACCTGAAAAATAAGTCAATGACTTTTGGTTTATAAACAGGTGCTAGACTACAGGATTTTAGCTTTCCATGGTTAACTGAGCAGAACATGCTTTTCATTAATTCATGGTTTTTAGATTTTATTGTTAATGCATAAAATCTGCATAATAGTGAAAGCTGAAAGGGCAGTGTTAAATAAGTGGAACTTGATATCAAAATAACAGTGCCTGTTGCAGGTTTTGGCCTTTTAAAAATATTTAACTGAAAACTTGAGAGTCTTCATTCACTGACAAATAGCTTCATTAACATTAAATTCTGATTGTCTGTGTTGTTTCATATTCTTCCAGAGGGCTGAATTCAAATAACATACATACTTTGGAGAGGGAGTGTGGCAAGAAGGAAATAAAATGAAACAACCTTAGCTTACATTACTGAAAGCAAAATTCCCTGTTCAAACTCAAACTGAACAGCATCTTGGAGTTGAGAACAGAGTAGGGATCACATAAAGCAATTTGTGCGAATTGTAGCTTGAGGAATCTAGCACAGAAAATGTCAAGACAGGAGATGCAATGAAACAGCTATGTGCATTAATTCAAAGAAAAAATGGAAAATGTTGACAATGTGTTCACCATAGCCTTTTGAAAGGCAGGAAAATGAATTGGAAGGATTAAATAGGATTTATCAGTCACAAGAGGGATAGGTCTTTTTCTTTTCTCCCTTCCCACCTTCTACATCATCAAGTCCAGCATTATCAGCAGGACATTTTTTACCTTCTCAAATAAAGCTATAAACAGCAGTCCTGATGCCATGAGCATGGCAAAAGGTGCTCAGCTGTGCCTGGTGTCTCTGCTACTGAATACTCTATCGCAATCAATATATTAAAGAATAAACCCAATACTTATGTTCTTATGAGGCAACCCAGTTCTTATGATGGCAACCTGAGGAGCTATACTAAAATTACAGTTAATTATGTATGTATATGCTGGGGTTAGCACTCTGTAGAGAACACCAGGTCTGGGACGACATTGCTCTTCAGCTTGATAGGCAGACAAAAACAAGCTGTACTGATCTTCAGCTCAACATAATGGTGCTGCCTCCAGTGCAAAGCAAAGAGGTGAAATTTCGCTTTACTCAAATGTCATATCTCATAGAAAGAAACAGCATTTCCTTGTTTTCCTTGCACAAGTTTAGAGGACACTGACATACATAAATATAAAAGTGAGCACCGAATGCTGTTATGTGTTACAGGAGAACTGCAGAAATGTGCGAGACAGAACCATATACAGGCCCAGTCCTCAATAATGCCAAGATTGTGTACTTGTCCATGATAACCATTGGACACACACCAAAACACACCATGCCAGTCTATTAGCTTCTTTATTGTGCCAAAGCACTTAAGGGTGAGGCACAACTGCTTGGAGGATAATACAGGAACTTTTGATCTCTTCTGGTCAGGGTAGTACAGCAACCTATTTTCTATTTATGATAGATTAATTCTTTGCCTATTAACTTTTTCCCTTCCTTTCAGACACTGTACAGGTTTTGGCTAGTTTTCTCTGCAGCAGTTTGTATGGTACTTTGTTTTGAACCTGTCACCAGAACAGTGTCGATAATACACCAGTGTTGGAGCTCTAGCTAAGCAGTGCCTGCAAACTGTCACGGCCATCTCTGTTTCTCATGCTGCCCCACCACTGAGTAGGCTGAGGGTGCACAAGGTTGGGAAGGAACACAGCGAGGTGACCTGACCCCAAATGACCTGTAGGATATCCCATACTATATTACATCAATCTCATCAATAAACCTGCAGGAAGGAAGAGGGATGTTCAGAGTAATGGGTTTTGTCTTCCCAAGTAACTGTTATGCACAATGATGCCCTACTTTCCAGGAAATGGATCAATAGCTGCCTACCAGCACAACTGACACAAAATACCAGTATTAGATTTAGTAGCAAAATAGTAGTATATCCCTCTATTGTCCACTTTGCATATCTTTTTTCTTCAGTTACTAACAGAAAACTGAATGCATTTAGTAAGAGCTAGAACTAAAAGAACAAAAATGTCAGGCTTTTATAAGGTCACAAAATACTTGTGTTTATTTCTGGCAAGTTTGCATAGTATGTATGTACCATGAATGGAAGAGGTGTAGACTGTACCATCTGTCTAATTTTATCAGTGTTTCATTTACACTTCTGCTTCTATTTCATTCCTACAGACCATGTCATCTAATTGATCTCTGTTTTAGAAGTTTATTGAAATAAAATTCTGTAGCCAGGAGTATAGTTGTGTTTATTTTATCTGTTAACAACAAAACAAAAAGACATGCACAGAAGCAGATAACTTTTACTTTAAATCCTGTCCTAAGAGACACAAGCTAATCCACTGCACTGACAGGACAAGATTGGTTTAGATTTTTAGATTCATGTATATGATAAAAATCCTCTCAATAATATTTCATATGCAAGACAAACTCAAATTTTTTAAAAAAATTACATTACATAGTTTGACACAAAACCACAATGGTTAAAACTGCATAAGCTTAAGCAGGTCAGAACTCCCACTGATTTCCATATGAAACTGTGGAGTTTTATACATCTCGTCTCTCTGAAAATACACACCTCTGTGAAATAAAGTATTTTGCAAAATATTTTTTGATTTGCTAGCTTTATTTTCATAAGGTCATGCTAATTTTGTGCCTAAAAGACAGTTCTAGAACATCAAGAAAATATGCACAAAAATAAATTTATTCTGTTCTTGAACTTAATTTGTTAATAATAAGTGACATATTAGTGAATAATAAACCTTTCATGTAGACAAACCCCCATTTTTCTGTTAGAACTGCATTAGAGATATAATCTTAGATTTTGCTAATTTATGAAGAGAAGCTCAGGGAAACATCAATAATATATTATCAATTGCAAAAAAATACTAAAAGAAATTTAAATCTTTGAAGAGCAAAATATGCTACTAAAACCCCTAAACAATCTTGCCAGTGTAGAACACTCTATGCATGTGAAGTCTTCAGAGGCAAAGCAGGCAAGCTGACTAGATGACACATCTGACACAATGTCTGTATAGAAATGATATTTCTGAAGATGCATCTGCCTTGAAGATGTCTTTGGACCTTTAAACTGAAACATCTGATGTCTATATTTCAGATCAGTGTCCGCTCAGTTTAGGAAAATCAGCAGCCAGAACATGAGCTGAGAAAGTTGTTTGCAACTTTAATGATGCACTAGTACTTCTATTTCGGTTACTTTGATCTTTATAATGCATTAATTTTTCTATTTGTTTTTGAAATTACAGATGAATTAATTTACGATTTTTTTTAAAGATAGCTTTAATTCTTTCATCCAAGATGTCTTGCCTAAACAGAACTGATAACCATTAAAAGCATCGTTCTAACATATTACTCACTTTCATTGCTTTGCTAGAATGCCCCTAGGTATAGAAACAATACTCACTAATGATAAATGCAAAGCAAAATTCAGAGATATATAATCCATATGTTACAATGTTTTTGCATATATGTGAATTATCTTGACAATCAAATCACACACAAAAAAGGAAGCTTTGGACCTAGAGGGTACATTTTCAAAGCTTAATACAGGAGGAACACTCATTAATCCTATTAATGAATAATAGGATTAGTGTATACACCACTTATAAGTGGCTTTCAAAAAGTTCCACATTTAGACTAAACTTAGGAAACAGATGAAATAAAAAAATCCTAGTAACATGTCAACCAGTGATTATTCCTTTCTATTCATGTATAAGCTGCTCAAGAGCACTTTTATGTCTTTGTTGGAATTACTGCTGCTGGAAAGTGGCAATTCTAAGGCTGATTTTATTGTTTTGGCTACTAACATAGAAATGTTCCTGTTCTGCTGAATCTTCTTTTTTTTTCCTTCTTTCCATGTTGTAAAAATCAGCACCCTGATACCTCTATAAAAGATACAACACAGCATAACTGTGTCTTCTACATTAGAGAGGACACACAGGTTAATGAAATGCAGGGTCAGCATTTCTCTGACTGTGTCTGCACATCTTTTGGTTGCCAAGCTACAAAATATACTCAGACTTTTTGGGTTTTCATATATGAAAACAGTTCTTGGGAAAAATATCCAAAAAAACATCTGTGGATGAGAGTTCTGTGATTGCTCACAGAACAGACACTACATCATGTGGATCAAACTTATCCACTTCATCTCTCACTGGCAATCTGAAAAACTCCACGTTTAGTTGCCTAAGGATTTGCCTTTCTTATCTGTTTAATCTTGACAAAAGGACCATAAAAGGCATCAGGTAAAGGCAGTTTTCACAGTTACTGTGCTAGATCATCTTGTTAGGAAACGAATCTATACCAGAAGTTCATTCCACACAAGCTGCAAAACCATTTCCATACAAAATTGATTTTGGCTCAAGTAAAGTGACAAAAAACAAAGATTCTGTTCAAAATAAAAGTCAGCTATGCATCAGCTCAGATATAAAGTAGCTGACATTCTTTCCAGGTGTCATGTGTATCTCTCATACCCTGGAAAATAGTTTCAGGCTGAGATATGTTGAAGTATTAACTGTTTCACTTGAATATAAATCAGCAGTAGCTGATAAAAGCCTTTGAAGAAAAGTAATTTCTTTAAAAAGGAAACAAAAGTCGGACACATGACTGATTTTCCTTTTACTTGTCTTGGACCAAGTACTACGGTGAGATGAATTGCAGAGGACTACTGCTGCTGTTAATGATCATCAAAACATGAGCATTTCTACCACTGCCATTTGAAATATTCTCAAATCCAAACAGTGACTTTACATGAAAACCACCTATTTCCTAACATACATGGTAGAAACCCTGTTTACAGAAAAATTCTAAAAAAAAACAAGAGAGATAATTTAAACCACCATTGCCAGACAAAGGCACATTTTAGATTTAGTGATAAGTCCACATGCTTCAAGTTTTCAGTTTAATAGATAAAAGTGCAATGGAATGTTTTTACTTCTATACAGATGGTTATTTTTATTGCTGTAAAGCCAGCAAAAACTGGTCTCAAGTATCACAGAGCTAGTATCTTCTGGTTTATTCTATAATATTCTATGCATTGTAAAGGAGCAAAACCACCACCTATGAATTCTAGTGACAGGTATGAAATGAACCTTAATCACAGTGTTCTGAATGTTTCCTGGTACATAAGCTCAAAGCTGAAGTCTGAAGTGTTTTGGACAGTGCCAGACAACAACTCTGAAATACAAAAATAAACTGAGTTTGGATTAATACCTGCCCAATTACACAACAGACTCTGTGCAATACCACCAAAAGATACATCCTCCCCCAGAATACCAACAAATGCTCTGGGAAATTGAGGGGGAAAAAATGTGTTTAGCAATTCCATTTTTCTGCTTGTGAATGTGGTGTAGTTCTGAATGTGCAGCCTATCTAGTGCATCTCTGGATGAAATAACCAAAGGGCAGAACTAAGGCAAACTTGGTCACCCAAGCTTCAAACTTCCACCCAGGCAAGAGAGTTATAGTGCTGTTTCAATGACTATTCAAAGCACTGAAGCTACCAAGCTGGTATTTTGGACCATAAGAGCTCTTCTTCCCAAAATATGAAAATGGCTTAAGCTCATATCCCGAGTCTAATATTTCTGAAGAAAAACAAAGAAATTGACATATTAGCCTTTAAACAGACAGAACATAACTGTAGAATTAAAATTTCATCTGGGCATGATAGGCAAGGAAGGAAAACATTTCCTACTACAGTGGCTGAACATGCAGAAGGTGCTGCTGAGACATTTCTGAGGAGGGCGATTAGGAATGGGAAGCATTTAACATCTTTCATCTTTCTTGATTTGCCCAGTTATCTTGTAATATTTTATTTTGTTTACTCTTTTCTACTAATTTTAAACTTGCAATCTTACTTCATGATTCCAGTATTCCTATGCTGTACAGATTATTAATGGTTCAGAAAGATATTTGAAACTTCAAGGTCTGCACAGGCTCTTTGACCCAAAAGGTTGGGTTAATATTACACAAGTCACTAATGGAACAGTGACTCAGAATAAAAGTATTGGTTAAAAATAACATGATAACTTTTGGTTAACCATAATGTTTATGCCCTACCTCAGGGCAAGCATCTCCTAGCAGATGCTTGGTCATGCTTACTGGAAAAGTTTTCATTTTCATATTTGGGTATATTTCTATTGTGCAAACAGACTAGGAAAAGAGATGAAAGAAATTGACTTATAAATCTAAAGGAACAATTATAATAGAATTCTAATTCAGAAGAATGTAATCTCCAAGTTACTTAAATGCCTGCTAGCCAACGTATAATGATAGTAATCATCTTTTCATTTACTTCAGAGCTATGTCAATGTTAGGTTACATTTTACTGCACATGTGCAATTAAAAATAACAAAATATCCATAACAGTCTTTGTACATGTTATCGGAGAAAAGGTTTTTCTCTTCATTTCATATGTAGTATCAAGGTATTAATATGAAAACTCTGTCTAAAGAAGCCAGCTAGGGCTCTGCTTTATGATGTCATCACATAGCACATTTCTTGTACCTCTAGCTATATAGTAGTGCATAAGTAGCTCATGCAAATCAGATAGATTGTTCCAAGGATCAAAACTTTGCCCACTGCATGTCAGGAATATGTCAATCAAGTTGCTAAGAACCAGCCATTATACATGTATTTCATTAAAATTGATGCATTCTGTGTATATTTCAGGAGGACCATAGCATTCAAAAGAATTAAACAATACGACAAGGGGTACCAATATGCAAGTGACTGGCTATTCAATGGGCTTTAATTTTTTAGCATTTTCTACTCTTATCAGTTGTCAGGATCATCTAAATGTGCACAGGTTAGAAATTTCATTACCAAAACATAGAATCATAGAATTTAAGGGTTGGAACGGACCTTACAGATCATCTAGTCCCAACCCTCCCTGTTCTAATGCACCACAAAACATTTGCTTCTCTGTCAAAGAATGCAGAAGGTATTTGAAAGGCTTCTAGTTGACTTAAACATGGCAAAGGCATGGTGAGGTTACAGGGTAGCTGGACAAGACTGTCTAATTCCATGTAACAGTTTTCAGAGCACGCCAGAAAAACTTTTGCAAAGTTGAAAGCTTTGATATTAGATTGGTTCCAAGTTAATAGTTGCATGAGATTTCACACAAATATGAAGCTATTTGTCTCTAACCACAGCATTCAAAAGCTGATAATCATCTAGTCTCAAAGTTAGAAAGACTCTGGTAAAAGGTAAGGAAACAGATCTTTACTTCCCACAGAGAACTTCCTAGAGCACCTAAAACCTCACCACCACATGTATGACAGTAAACCGAAACAATCCCCACATATTAAAATGGAAAATTCTGTCATGTGATGTAAGCATATGTATATATAAATAATATATATGTAGTAAGGTGGAAAGAAAACACAGCTCATGTCAAACTATTCACAAAGTAAAGCTTGTAAAGGAGATATTTCTGTAACCAATGCTTATGCTTAAACATAAGGGCTAAGGCTTCAACTAAAGCAAATGTATCTTTCACTTCACTTCAAGTTGTAGAAAAAGAGGTGAAGGACATCTGTTGGGATCACTGAACCAGTAAGAGATGTCCTCTGTAACGTCCCAGTCTTAGAGCAACTGCAGTACTCATTGCACAATAAAACCTAGACTGTAAAAGATCACTGACCATAATTAAAAGCAAAACTGAGGATCTAATTTTTAGATTCCTGAAGCAACAGTCACTCAACTGAAGATGGGAATAACCATGGTACTCTGCAGCTGAGCTGTGCTGAACTTTTCATATTAGTCACCACAAAATTAGACCACCAGAAGTCAAGCTTTAATTTTCCACATTTCTCCTTCACTAATGGTTATCTATAGCTGGGAGCAGCTCAGTGTAAAATACAACTGGGTAGACAACTATTGTTTGTTTTGAGAAACTGAAAATCTTGTCCTGGTTAATGGCATTATGTTCTCTATACTCAGTATTAATATATAACCACATTTTTTTATTCCTAATGAATACAAAAGTATTTGGAAACTTTGTTTGGTATTCTCCTATGCAAGTATTTCAGCACTGATTCAGCATTCCCCAAATTTGTCACCTCTGTTGTTTTCTATAGAACAGTTGATGGATAGAATCCTCAAAATCTTAATAATCCTATTACTAACAAAGCTGTAGTGTTCATAGGTTCTTAGTATTTTATAATCCCAGTCAGGTATATAACTGCTGATTATTTGACTGTAATGAAATTATGGAATGACAGATCCTTTTACAGATATTTAAAGAATTATTCATTCTTATTAAGAGATTTCCTACACACTCAGACTTCGCATTTAAGTATGCTTAGCCTAAAAATAATCAACAAAATATTAATCCAAACCTCAGTGTAATTGCAAATGTCAGAGAAGACTTTGAACAGCAAAAGCACAATCTGCCTTATGTACCGGAAATCCTAGGCAGGGTTAAAAAACATTACACAGAATATATTTTTCACGTTCCTGCGAAAGTGCCAGCACATTTAACACAATCACTCATAACAGTAAATCAAAGTCTCTCAGTATTGCTTGTTGAAACGGGCTTTCAAGATAGAGGGTGAACAAAAAAGCCTTTTAAAATAAGTTTTAGGAAATACATAAGTTATCTGAACACTGCCACGGACAATCAGTTTTAACAGCGTATGTCAAACAGCCTAGTACGATTACTTGCTGTTCTGGGAGCTTGCCAAAGAAAGAGATCCATCCAGAAATTATGAGGGGGAAAAAAACTCAGGAGAAAATGGGTAACTACGAATAACTTAGATCCATCTCTATCTATTCTAAAGCCTTTCATTCAGCATCTATCATCATAAAATCAGTGTTCCTGACACATCTTCGTTTTAATAGAGAAATACTTCTAAAAAGCCTGAAATTCCCTGTCTATTGACAAACTGTACAGTAACATGTTTAAGATTTATCCTACCATGCAACTTTCCAGAGGAGCATCTGAGAATTATTAATAACACAAGCATCACTGAACCATTGAATGATATAAGACCACCCAAGTTTTGTAGATAGAGATGAGCAGAGGCCATAGACCAAACTAGCAGGAAACCTTACAGCACAGTATCTCCTTAAAATATACTCCTGTTTTAACTGCTAAGGCATGTTTCAGCAGAGGATATTATTTGTTAATGTATCAGCTTCCTGCCTGTTTTAGATTAATATAAGTGAACCTTACTTCTGACAGACACTGGCAATTCTGGTTACCAAGGATTCAGTTTACTATTTAACAAAGAGCTTTGGTGAGACCAGCTTGAGCAGTACCTGCCCAGGCTCTTTGTACATAAAGCAGTGTCTGCCCTGAGAAAGCGTGGCATAGGTGTATGCTAATGAGAAGGGTTCTAGTTCTGCCACTAAGAGAAAAATCTTCAATACCTAATAACAGCAGGCCGTGACAGGATTTCAGATGCCAAGCCCAAAGCCCAAGAATCCAGTGTGCAGCTAGCAGACAGCTCAGCTTTAATGGAACTCACAAGCTGGTCTCTTATCTTCCTACTCCCACACCTTCACTGCTCCTCACATCATGATATGCAGCCTTATGGTTTTTACTTTAACTAGCAACATGAGGAACAGGTTCCTCAGAGCAAACACCAGGTACCCTGCCTGAGAGAAGCCAGAGGAGGTCACAGGCACACCAGCACACTGGTCAGCAGCTCTCTGGCGATACGCGGGGCCTGACCTCCTGACCTCCCCAGTCCCTGCTCTGTCCTGACCCAGTGGCTCAGTCCAGCCCATCAACCAGGCAGTTAAGCCTAGTCCAAAAGCATGCTTTTGCTTTTCCAAAGTAAAAGGCATTGGAGTGACCCTAAATCCAGGCCTGAACCCAACAGCACGTGGTCATAGTCTCCATCTGGCCAGTTAAAGCTCTTGCACACTGCAGGGAGATTTATGGATCTGGAAGAAGGTGAGGAGGAGATTTGCAGCCTAAGAGCTCTGTCATCTAAGAGCAGGGAGCTCTAATTTTTATTTCCAGGACTATTTATTTCATTTGTATTCAGAATACAAAAGGATCAAATGAGTACCTTAACTTGGAAAGGCACAGATAGAATAGATAGATCAGCAGCTTTCCCTCAGAGTCTCCTCCTTTATCAGTTTGAGACAGACCCGTGACCACCACTGTCAAGCACTGAATTCAGTGCATGAGCCTGAAGATGGTGGCAATTTGGGGTGTCACACTGCACAGAAATAGACTGAAATGTTCTTTATTTGTAGCTGCCTACACCACTTTACTGAATCTACCGGTTTGTCAAAGTTAGGACTGCAACTAAAGTTCTTGCAAAAGGAGAATTTATCAAGGAGTTTTAAAATATACTTTGATATAGTCTGTAACAAAAATTGACTTGCCTCTCACAGGACCTAAACATTTAGGGATCTCTTCCTTCTTGGCGTTTTTGACAGACTTGAGATTATTTTATTCGTCTTTTTAATTTATGTGTACAGTGCAACATTTTCAGGAACAATAGCACATGAAATTTTAAACTTGTATTTCCTTTAATCTAATATTTCTAATGTTCTAACCTGTGCTGTTTTTCTACTATAGCCCAACACTTTAATTTCTTTTACACATCTCTTTGCAGATTTTCTGATAGCCAGTGGCTACAGTCATCTAAACAGTGCACTGTGAATATCTGCAAAGTAGGAAAGGCTCTGCTAGCAAAAAATATACAGGAATACTGAAGTGTACTTAAAAATAACATCAGTTTCTGGACAGATGTGAAAGAGCTTACTTTCATATTAGTCCATGTAAGCCTACATAATCTCCTAACAATCAGGAATCTAAAATACATGCTTTGTGCATCACTGCATACTCGTTTGACAAAAGGTTTGATAACATGCTTTGTTTTGCTAGGGATGGTTGAAATTCTGAAAAAACTGTGTGCCCCAACAAGTTCACAGAAATGTACAATTTAAGGTGAGATTTTACAAGGGCTCTGTACTTGTCTGAGTGCTTTTATAGCTCAGGGGATATCAGGGTAGTAAATATGAGTGGTAAAATGCCTGCTGATTTTAATAAAATCTAAATTATACAAATGATGGATGCATTGAATCTCCAACCCTTGTTAGGTACCAACCCCTCTGGGCACTGTCATTTCCTGGTAGTCTCTGTACTTCCAGTCGTAAAAGCCACATAAAACGAAATGTTTATATTTTAGTTTTCATAAATTATGGTGTCACCAGCCCAGATACTCAAATCTACATCAGTTCAGCTCAGTTTTTATGTAGCAGATGGTTCAATGGGACTGACCTTCTCAGTCTGCCTAATGTCTCCCTTTAAGCCAAAGTTCATTTATAACTGTGTGGTGTCACATCCTTTAGATGTCAAGCAGACTGAGTAGAGGCATGCTTCGCTAAAGGACAGAGCAGTGGTAAAACAGCTCAATAAATGAAAGAAATTACTGTGAACTTACAGGGAATAGCAGACATTTTCCATCAGTTCAAACTACTAATGTTGCTATTTATAGAAGCTACCTTGATGTTAAGGACTTCTCAAGACTGATACAGTCTGGTGTGGCAGAAGGATGTGCCCTTTATGCAGAGCTTGGAATCTGGCCCTAAATTACAATGGAATGAGTCAAAGCTTCATGATTTATATTTCATAGAACAATAACAGTCTGCGATATTTTTTAAAAAAAGTAAAGAAAATTTAAATCAAATTAACTTCTATGCACAATCCCAAAAAGCAAAATTCTAGCAAAATCCTAACTATCTCTATGCCACCTCTGAATCTCTTATTCTCTCTGCCTTTCATAAATAATATTAAATACAAAATACCTGGCTGAATGCAGCAACATTTCCTTTTTGCCATGACTGCCCAGTGTTAAAGCTGAATATAATAATTTCCTTACTTTAACACTCACTTTAGACTTCAAAATGCAGTGTATTTAAAACAAACCTTTGGTGAAAGCTTTATTCCATGTCTCAGCAGCAGCAAAGTCTATCACAGTAACATACATGAGATCTAGAAGTTCAGTACAAAGATGAATGTATCTTTTATATCCATGGCAGGAAGATAGTTATTTCCTCTCATGTCAGGATGATTTATTCAATAAATGGAGAAAATATAAATTTTAAAAGGCACTGGATTTTTTTCTGCATCTTGAGAAATAGCAGAAGTCTTAGGAAATTAAGAAAATGGACCCCACCATAGATATTACAACGCTAGGCATTTTGAAACAACAAACTGAATCTCTGAAAAACAATAAAATTGCAAAACTTTCTATACTTTGGATGATTAAATCAAGAACGTTTGTCCTCTCTGTTCCCTAAGGCTTTATGTTCCTTCCCCAATCTTATTTTTATCTATCTTCCTTTTACAGAGAAGTTTATTATATGTTCTGTATAGACAAGTATTCACATAGATAATGTCCAAAGACATAAACCCATAATGTACTTTTTTTAGTACATTAATTAGCAGGAAAAAATTCTCAAGGGGGGAATTTTAAAAGCTAAAGTTGAAGTTTAAGCAGGAGGGTTTTGAAAGTATGAAGTACCAGGTGTAAAGAAGGAAAAGACTGACAGGGTTAAAAGAGAATCTAGGTCATTCTCTGTATTATGCTTTTTCACAAGCCATAGTGAACAGTACAAGCAGTACCAGCAACAAAAAAGGTACTATCTATAAGGGTCGACACTCCCCTCTGTGAGTCCACAGCCAACATTTTTGTTTGTTGTTCCCATCTGACACCTGATCTGAATCACTTTCTCTCTTGAGTATATGTTCCTAAATTATGACAGGAAAAGTGGAAGTACTGTAAAATTTAACATGAAATCTTAAATTTTCTCTAGAAAAATTGGTGGTCTTCATTTCAGGAAATGCAATTGGAGCAGGAAAGGAACAGAAGAGAAAGAAATGGAGCTTAGTCTCTGCCAGCTTTATAGAGCCAATAGAACTGTGGTGACTAGTACTGACACTGAATACTTTCAGGAGGTTCTCATTCACTGTAAAATTTTGCAGCAATACTGCAAAACAGCAAACAACAGTGTCAGGAGAGGTCACAGTAAATACGTTTTTTCTAATGAAGTTTTGTTTCATGGTATAAAACCACAAAACCTAGCAGAGCCTATGATCACTAACTCTGACTTTCATGTTTGCACATTCTGAATTGAATTTTTTTAAAAAAACTACTTTGGCAGCATCAGGAAAAATGACACTGCAGCAAAATCCATAACACAGACTGTGAGCAGATGTCATAAGATGAGAACAGAGCCTTACAACAAAGGAAAGTGACCACACACAGTGACAGCTTGAGAGGATGAAGCAAGCATTGTTAAGAACAAAGAACAATGAAACCGTAAAATTATCCTATTTTCTCATCCAGATTT
Source organism: Acanthisitta chloris (assembly GCF_000695815.1). Lineage (NCBI taxonomy): Eukaryota > Metazoa > Chordata > Aves > Passeriformes > Acanthisittidae > Acanthisitta > Acanthisitta chloris. The sequence continues at coordinate 47,784 of NW_008670764.1, read as the reverse complement.
CTCAGCAGCTTCATTCAAAGCCCTTTCTAATAAGCTGGCAATTAGGAACATTTTAATTATACAGTTTAAGGTGAAGGCAACCATGATAAAAAGAATCACAAGGTCAAGGTTAGACGACATAAATTCTATTCTTTACATTATGGGATGTATTTTCTTGCTGATTTTACATAGAACTCTTTTCTCATTGTCCTGAACGTGGATTTAAGATCTCTGTAATCACATTGAGCAAGGCACTATGTTCAGAGTAATAAAAGCAGTTACTCAGTAGGGTTTACAAGGCACACAGCACTTCTGCGTCACATCTAGCTGACTTTTTCTTCCTATTTGGTGTTTAGGTCAACTTTATAGACATAAGCACATAGAAATTCACATTCTCTACATTGTTTGAAACACCAGCATATGTCCTCAATTTTCCCCTCTCTACACATATACGTGTCTTACAATCTATGCCCCATGTTTCTACAAAGATGAATAAATGCGTAAATTCAGCTATCTTCTGTCAGCTGTATTTATTCACAGTCATCAAAACAGAGGTCTCTAGTCCCTGCAACTAACAGCACAGAGCTCTTCTCCCATTACCATTTATTGTTACATGCAGGTGAAGAACACACATGTTCAGATGCTGAGCTTAGGCATGATCCTGTGAGCTATAAATACATTCTGGGGAGTCATTAAAAGGAAATCAGAAAGGTGCATTATTCAATAAATTGAAAGCAATCATAAAACCATAGACTTTAGTCACTTCAAAGAAATTAATGTATTTCCCCAGACTCCTTTTGTAAAATCCCAATCATCCAAATAAATGACCTGTGAAATAAACCTCTATCTAAATTAGTCCATAACCTTCAAGTCTTCCCCCACCAAAATCTCTCAAGTCTTTAACAGGACCACATCTCACTCATAAAATCTCTCAAGTCTTTAACAGGACCACATAAAGTAATCTCACTCATAATGTAATCTTTAAGCTTCATGGCTTTATTCCTCAAGGAATGTATAACACAGAAACAGTGCAGTTTCCTCTTTATTTACTTTAGGTTTAGGAAAAACATCACAACAATGTCCAAAGCAGCATTAGACTGTGGAGAACTGGTTACCAGTGCAAAATGCAGCAGTCTGATACTGCAAACATCTTCTCAAGGACATGCTTCTCCTACCCAACACTCTTTAGGTAAATCATGTAACTACCAAGTCAGCTTACCCCCAAACTTATCAGAAGTTATGAAACTGGAGTCAGTATCCATAATAACTTACACCACTAAAGGCCTTGATGTTTATTTTTCAGTGTGGAAAACAACATGAAGTGGGAGAAAACACCTCTTCTACACTATTTCTCATAGGTCATTCCTTTATAACACCACATAGATTTATTCTAGATACATATTTAACTACTCATAATAAATTCTTATGGCATTTACATGGATAGGCACTCACACTGTGCTAGAATATGTAGCTTAAATAGCATCATTTTACTTTTGTACCATAGACATAAGTCACTTGCTAATTGGATTGTCACATTTGGACATCAGCCTTTAATCTCATGCCTCATTGCTCAGGAAACAGTTGCATTTGTTCTGGGCTTCCTAACGGTAATATATCTCTGTCAGACCCACCTGATGCTTGAGATTTTCCTATTTGAAGTGGGGTCTAAGGAGATAAAAGACATCTTGTCCATGAAGTTTCCTTCTCCTCACTGTGTCCTTTAGATGACATTCACAGGAAAAGTAGGACATCAGTGATTGTGGTGTCTCATGACTCCATGTGAGACAGGTGTAATATGGATCAGCAAATCAGTATGTGTGGATAATGCAAATATAAAAGTTAAGCTCCTTGAATTTTTGCATGGCAAATAAATATTCGATGAAATATTTATTCAAGAAGCCTCAGAAATTTCTAGAATGGATTGCTTTAAAAACAGGCTAAAATCCCACAAGCAGAGCCACCTGTAGGTCTGCACATAAGGCAGCACAGTTCCAGATCAAAAATGTCTCAGCAAATCCAAATCCATTTTCAAGCTGTTGTTAAGCATTAATGCATGATCCACTAATATGTCAATCCTCTGCAAAAACCAACCCAAACAACCCACCTTTTTATCTATAATAACAACAGGTATTTCAGGGCCTAGGTTATAATAACCTCTTTTAAATTTTCATCTCTAATTTAGTTGAACATTCCTTATTTAAAATAAACAAACAAGCAAAACAACAACCCATAAACAAACAAACAAACAAAAACCCCAACCTCATCTACCTCAGCAACTGCTAAATTATTGGTACCATATTGTGAAGTTGTTTATCAGGGGTGTTTTAGAGACCCAACTAATAAATTGCAAAACCAGAAAAAAATATAAAAACATCCTCCCCTAAAAAGAAGAAAAGTCACTGGTCAAGGCATAAAGAGCAGTAAAATCACCCTTGTACTCAACAGGAAATTTATATTCAATGCATAAAATGCATCCAATACTCTTCAATTTGTTAGGTTACAGTAATTGATCCTTTTGTTAATTCACATTTTCTGAATAATGTTTCCAGATTTCTTTAGTTTTTATACTAATTAGGAGATCATTAAATACATGCTTAGTCTCCAGGTGCTTTTTACCCCACTTTTTCCCCTTAATTTCACCAAAAAAAAAGTACTAGTTCTTCATTTTAGATTCTAAATCACCTACTTGATTTTCTCCAGACTACTTAGCATTTTCTTTTCAAAGTAGTCAGGTTCATAGAAATAAAATGGTAAATTCAGATGCACAAACCTGTTCTAGAAACACTTGCAAATTTATCCAGTGATTAAAATAAAGCTCTACTGTTTTGCTTATCTGAAGAGGCATAGTTAAGTAACACAGCATAATTTTTTTAAAATTGCAGTATTTCTTTAAGGTAAGAGCTCAGAAGACATTTTGGCAAATAAACATGAACACTGTTAAGAAATCAAGATCTAATTATTGATATTGCATAAACAGAAAAAAGACTACATTAATCATATAAATTATGCATTCCACAAATTATAGGCACTACTAGGATGATATATATCAAAGAATTTCACTTTACTAATTTTTAGGCAAACTAAAATTCAGGTTTTAGCATTTTAATGTAATTTTATGTAATGCTAAAGCTCATAACTCTAATTTTAAAAGTAGTCACCCCTACTAAAAAGGGAGAATTTACTAGCTGTTGGCAACTCAAAATTAAAATAACAAGGACCAAAACCAAATATTTAGTAATCAATATATTGCTAAATGTCAACTTGTACATGGTATCCATCTCATTTTAAAAATGTGACATGAAAGTAAAAGAAGTGTCTATCCTTAGTTAGGAAGTCCTTGTAGCAAGTCAATTCATGAAGGAGTTTACTTTTGATGTTAAAAGTTCATGGAAGTTGTTTCATATCTATCAGTCAGGAGGTTCACCAAAGAAATAAATAGCCACAGATACCTGTTTGGAAACACAGGCCACAGCAATACTAACTTTTCAACTACCTGAAGGCTGTCGTAGGCTTTTTGAGGCATTAGACAAGTGCATAGCACACACACATTTAGCAAGTGCAACATATGATTGTTACACATGTGGGGCACACACCTGCCAAGCAGATCTCATGCTCCGTCTCACGTGTCCAGCAACAGATTCACTGTGCCAGGGCTGACGAGCTGAGAAGGGGGTGAAAACATGGAAGGATGCTTTCTTCCATGTAAATTCATGGTTTGAAAGTGGTGCATCATTACTTGTGATTAATCTGAGTTTTCCTTGCCTTAAAATGGCATTGTGGCTTCACTTGCTCTTCAGCACTGGCTCTGTACAGCCCCTGTGTTCAGCCCAAGGCATTGCACCAGGCAGCTGTGTGGGAAGGGGGAGACAGCAATGCCATATAACCTGTATTTGGGTGAACCCCTGATCAGAGACTTGCATTCAGAGATGAGTTTTTTACATAGGAATTCAATTTGAAAATACAGATCTTCAGATCTCCTCTGTAAATACAGGAGAATGACTTTAATGGGGCAACAAAAACTTTATATCAGCTAAAGTCCTGCCCTGTAACTTCTACAGGTCTTAATAGGATTACATTCAGTCTCTTTTTAAAGCCTCACCGCTGTATAATTCTTTACTTTTAAGCCTCTTTTTCAGGCATCTTTCAGTCACAGAAGTTCCCTCAAACCATGCAAATACATTTTTGAAACACGGATTAGGTGTCTCATGTTTAATAAAAAGTCTGCTAAAATTATTTTTCAGCTTTGTTATCACTGAATATTGTGAAGTCATCCAATGAACTGAATGTATCTCTATTCTGTTCAATCAAATCCACTCCAATGTTAACATTTTAAGGATTTATGTAGGATATAACCAGTACACATACTGCACACCCAGACTTTGTTCCACAGAAGCAAAGCAAAATCAGATCTTTTGATATATTCCCAGTTGCATTGCAAATGAGAAACATACTTCAGTTTCTTCATTCTGTTTTGCATGAATATTATCCATAACACTTTCGTGTTTACTTTTCAGGTTTATTACAGTCAGACCTTACTCAAATCTAGAATCAGCCTGACTCACAGGACAACAACTTCTCTGCCTATATAAAGGACTCAATACCTCAAAGGACCCTGAGCCTCATTTTCGTTCCTGAACTTGCATCACAAACAATTTCACAAGCAAGTTACTTCATAAATCTTTAGAATTTGGTTTACTCTGGGGTTTGCTGTGCTGGCAGCCAAGCAAGGCCACTTGTGCACCAACAGCTGCTCTGGCCCCAACACCATGAGGCACCAGGACTTGGCTGTGCCCCCAAGGTGTGAGCACCAGCACCAGCACCCATCAGAGCACCTTCCTCCTCCCTGGGCAGTGGCCTGACAGACCTCCAGAGAGGTGACAGCCAGAGCCAAAGCTCACACCAGACCAACTGGCAGGGGGGCCTTGCCTGTAGGAGACCCTGTGGAGGATGCAGAGGTTGCTGTGTCCCAGCCAAAAGCTGAGCTTTTCCTGAGAGCAGTTCCCCACTGGGGAGCTGCCTGAATCCAAGGCAATGCCATCATCTGAAATATCTCCTTTACCCCCACTCCCATCTTTGTGTGTGTGCTACCAACCTTTCAAATTTTCCCTCAATTTGGCTCCAAATTCACTTTTTGACAGCCAAGTCGCTCATATTTTGTATTCAGTCAGCACCAAAGCACCATGTTGAATGATTTCTAGTTAATGTCACATCCTAGTTCTGGTTTTATTTCCAGTTCTGTCAGCAAGATCATACATGCTAATCAGTCTCCTTAGGTGGAATTTTATTTTAAATTCAGGAATATATTCTTATTTGTTCTTATAAATATTTTACCCTTTTTTCTACCTACAGGGTCTATATTTATAGCCTTAAATACTTGATTATCATCCTATTAAAATAAACATTTATAATCATTTAAAGACCTAGAGAAAAAAGCCACCTCACTGTTCTGGACTGGTAATACCTGTGTACAGCTACACATCTTCTCTCTGGCTCTCAAAAAATTGATTTTCAGGGCTTTGCCATGAGCCTTTGCAGTGCTTAAGACAAATGGATTGTATTATTGAATCCAGCCCTCAGGAATCTTGCATCAAAATAAATCAAAATCAGAACGATTCTTTCCTGCAGGCCCACTAAAAACCTGTGTAGAAAAATAATTAACAGCTTCACAAAAATAAAATAAAGTCTAAATTCTGTATTACTAGAGCAATATATAGAACATTACTGACATGCCTGTAACAACTAAATAGAAAACAGAAAATGCAGATAACAGAAAAATACTAATAACCCACAGGTACAAGGACAGTCATCTCCAAGTAGGCAAAATTAACCAATAAATTATTGTGAAAAGTTGTAGTTTAATATGTTGCTGTCAACTGCTTCAGTTTCATTTTGTCCAAGGTCTAGAAAATGAGGTCAAGATCGGCATCTAACAATTAATTCAGAGAAAACTGCTCTAATAATCACAGACTTTCTGAAAAGCAAGCATTTTCTGCAGGCTCATTAAAATCCTACTTAGGAAAAAAAAATCAATTTCAAAGTTCAAAATAAACGGTCGTAACATCCAGCCATAGCAAATCATGTGTATTAATATATTTATAGAGTTCTCCCTATAGGTACATACACATACAAATATGTTATACAAGTAATTACCCTTAGTTTTAGTGACTCATGTTATTCTCCCACATATACATGTGGGTAATTAATATGCATTAAATAATCCTTTACTCTTTTATACTTGTGCAGCTTACAAGCTAGGGTCGGTATAGCTCATTCTTCCCTCCCTTGCATTATTAATCTATTGCTGCTGTGCAAAGCTGGTACCTGTGAGGCAAAACCTGAGGGTGCTGACACCTTGGAACCTGACATTGCTGAGGCTTCTCTGCAGCTGCACCACCATTGGGCAGGCCCTAACTTTCTGCCCCACCTCTTGAACACCTTCAAATTGTTTGCACTAATTTGTTCCAGGTGGCTGTGATCCTCCCACAAGGTCATAAATGGAGACTATAATTCATCATACCTAAACCCACCCTGCTCACCTGCCAGAATCCCGTGACCAATACATGATGTTTACTAGCAACTGCAAGAGGCAGCTGCATCAATTTCTGCCTGCTAGGAGAATCCGACTGGGAACTTCAGTCTGAGCACTTGTAAGAAAAGATACAAACATTAGTATGGGAAGGAGAGTCACAAAGGGCACACTTGGTAATATGGGCATAGTAAACTGATTTTAGATTTTTGCTCGTATCACCAGCAGCACTCTGGGTTGCTCTTATGTGCATAAAGAATATATTGTTCTGTTTCCTCTGCAGAATGCTGCTGAAAGAATGTAAGAGCTTTCCCTGAAAACTGCAACTTTAACCCATTATTTCCTGTGCTTCTAATGTATAGGAGGATGTGGCTGGGTTTATTGTTGTTGCTTCACATGTCCTCACAAATTCACATTGATTTAAACTAACAATGGCCAACAAATCAGTCTAGGAGCCTGACCTGACCCATGAGCCTGCCAGATTTGGTTGCTCAGTGGAGGAGTCAGCTAAGAAAGCCACTGAGAGAAACACAGGATTTCGGTTGCATTGACCAGGGTTTCCTAGGAAAGCTGGTCTCCACAGAAAAATTCACTACAGTGGTTTGGCCTAGCTACAAGCCTGGGAATGAACATGGCCTCTGAGCATACAAAGGTTGGCCCTCCACAGCTCAAGCTATTCACACCTGCTTCTAACTTTAGTTTTAACTCGAATCTCCAAGGCTCCTGAGTTGTTTTAGCTGTGTTAGATCAGATTTCCTGTCTCTGATGTGAATGATATTCTGCTTTCATCCAAGCAGGTGTGCCTGAGCTCCTCTCCACCCAATCAATTAAAGAACTTATTTTTCTTGTGGCTAAGCTATAAGAAAAAGCTACATTTTCGTTTGATCCATTTAATCAGCCTACATTTGCTCTCTGTAAGGTGAAAATGCCCCCGTAGCTGGGGGTATTTATTTGCTCTATGACTTTCTGAAAGTATCTATGTTGCCTGTATAAAACTATACTTCTCTAGCATGCACCCAGAAAGGCCCACACAGCTTCTGAGAGTGCAGGAGAAAGGAATCAGAGCCTAAGGGTGCCATGCTCCAATTTTTGTGCATGCAAAACCTGAGGCAATGCTACATACTCACCTGCTCACTGAAAGGTCTCACAGTGTGGTATTACTAGTAATTGCTTATGTAGAGATGAGTCACTGCAGTTGATCTGTCCAGTTTTTTTCTATGCATAATATTCACTTCTGCAGAAATATTACACTGATATTTTAAACTAGAATTTTTTTCCTACATAGAACTAAGCACATGAAGAGGAGATAATTATTCCTTTCTATTAAGAATCAACATTAATCCCTGTAACTTTTGGCATAGCACCAATTCATCTTCAGATCTCAGTTTACCATGTTATAACTTAGACCGAATTCCATGGATTTCTGAGATCTGCACAAAATCCTCGCTGCACCACTTCCCTCACTGTACCTCACACATGCCCCTGAGCATTATGTGTCCTGCCATACCAAGCACTGCATCTGAGATGCTGATTAAGACTTCCTCACTTTATCATAAGGACACTGTCTCGCTGCACCCATGCAGGATGCATCTATCCCACTAAACTGAAAATTCAGCAATAGTCCAAGTTCCAGCTCTGATCCAGAACAGACTGGGCTTGTGGGTTTAAGAAATCAATCTCTTCTTTGGAGTGCCTGATATATCACAACTGCTACTGGTGCTCTGTTCTTCTGGATAAAAATGGTAATAGATCTCCTACAAGCTGGTCTTTAAAATATACATGTAGGTGATTTTTTCACCCCTGGATAGGGATTTAGAATCTGAGGAGATAATCTGTTTTATTCAGTGTGTCACAGTGAACAGGTCCATAGTATGAATAGAAAAATCTGGTATGGGAAAAAGTCAAGTCTTGGGTGCTCATCTGATGTGGCTGAACATCTGCTGACTTGTGCAAATCACAACCTTCTTCATTCTAAGTTTAAAAAATGATGATGATGATAAAAGTCACTGTTCCAGTATTATATTATGAAATGTTAACTTCAGCCCATAGAAGTGTTCAAAAAGAAACAATCTTAGAAAAATTTTTATTCCATTCAACTATTTTTTTTTATTCTGTGTGGTAAAATTGAGTCCAACACTCTTTTACTTTGGTCATTAGACAAAAACTGCTTTGCTCTTTTGCTAGAAGCAGTACCAGATCTCAAATTCTGTAATGAGCTGTAATGAGGTGATGAAGGTGCAATGAAGAAACAGGCCCAAAATTCAACACTAGTCACTCCAATTTTTTGTAAAATTCCTGAGCACTCAAAATTTCCTATTTCAGATCAAGGCATAAATTATAATTTCATTTTATTTCAGCTTTCACTATGTTCCCAGAAGCAGTCAGAGCTGTAATTTGCCCTTTTAATCTAAATGAAAGAAGTACATTTTGCTCTCACTTAACCACGTAACCTCACTAACCTCAGTGAAACAAGGAGCATGAAAACTAAGTCAATCCTAAGTGCAATTACAGTATGTATACAGAACCCTGTATTTGCTATTTACAATACAATGACAGCACTCTGAAGTGAGAGGTAAGGCTGATCCTATTACATTAGGGCAAAAAAGACGCATTTTGTCAAAGGAGCAGCAATAATATGTGTTACTGAGTTCTACTTTAGGGTATTTCATTTGTTAACATTTCCATTTGGAACTGACAAAACTATCAAGTTAACAACAAATAACAATGCTACCATAGTGCTGTGCTGTAAGGTTAAAAGATATTTTTAAAAATTTTTTAAAATTTTTAAAAAAAGTAAAAAGAGGTTCTCCTGTTGAATTTTAATCAGGTAATGTAAAAGGAAATCTTAAATCATTCTTGGAAATATTTTCTATAGAGAGAGAACATGTAAAAACATACTATATAATTGACCAATAAAGCAGTGTTTCAAAACAAATGTAGGAATACTAAATAACAAGTACAATTTAGGTTTGCTGCAACTCCAGTGAAAGGATGTAACTGCTTCAAGCTCTGCAGGCAATCCTTAGAGCCGAAACGTCACATCGCTACACCCATGTTCTGAAAAGCATTCTCAGCAGCCATTTCACCTCCTCCTCACCCAACCTTCAGTCCTCTTCTGAGAGGAACACAACACTTCCTTAACAGCATATCATGGGTCACATTCGTATCAAAGCATCCATGATACAGTGGCTTCGTAAAATCACCCGGAATTCACAAGTTCCAGCTTTACAAAGTCCCCACCTTCCAGACAATACTGTAAATGTGTTAAAATACCTACACAGGCATTTTGCATTACCACTTGGCAACAGAACATTACACTAATTATAAATAATGAAGTCTCTATCAGGCTTAGGTGATGGGAAATCTGAAAAAGACACTCAAAGGGAACATCCTTCTTTCTTCCCCACACAGACATCTATTTACTAGTGCTTTCCAACATGGGCTCAACCTGAGCCTGAGTGAGGAGGAGTAAGGAGTAAGCCATTCCACCCATCTCACTTCTCAGTCACTGCAGGGTGAAGATCCCTTTGGGAACCAAACTTCGGGAGGGTCTCAAAGCAAAGGTAACTTCTGCTCTGTGAGCCAACAGCAGCAGTGCAGAGGACAGTTGCAGACTTGACAGCTCCTGCTGCTCCAGCATGCACAAAGCAAGTCCTGTAATCAGGGATCTACAGCTTTAGAGAATTTGTCTTTTGCCTATACTACATAACTGATGCAAAACCACATAGAGATTTAAATTACTTTGTGCTCTTCTCTATGCTTTCCATTAAACCATGTGCAAAGGATTAAAAATGGCTGATAACTAAGGCTCCAATGATAATGTGAAACAAACTTTCAAAGTGTTTTAGATAATACATACAGAATTTAGATCCATTTTCCTCAGACAGAATGAGAGGAATAAAGCAGGTCACAATAAGGGCAAATCAATTCGAAGGCACAACCTCAACTGAGTAAAACAGTATTTTGCTGGCAAACGTTAAGCTTTCCCCTTCATCCTCTGTGCTGGAGCTACATGGTTGTGGATGGCCATGAAATAGAAACAGAAGTGCATATCTGTCTGAGAAACACTAAACATATGTCCAGCTTCCAAAAGTCTCCAATTCTGCAGCCTTCAGCAAGAAAACAACCTCAGTTTTATATTCTGAACAGCAATTACACTTTCTTACCAGCAAGTTAGAAATTAAAAACAAATAACTACATAGCCATGCCTTCCCTTTCTCTCCATCCTGCAAAATTGCCTGGCCATGCAGAGGAAGATAAAGATTTTAAAAATGTGAAAACTTTAAAAATATGAAAATTTACATCTCAAGCCTGGACTTTAAATAATGTTCTTATGTCTTTATCAGGAGGTTTAAAAGAAACAGATACTCAGTGGATTACTGGTTTGGGAAGAACATTTAGTGAGGATTACTCACTTAATTTTGCTGCAGCATAATTATGATTGGTTTGAGGTGCAAAAACAGGCTGCAATTTAATTTAGTAGGCCTCCAATTTTGGGAAAATTAACATTGTCTGTCCCCATTTGACAGAGATAGCAAGCATTGCCAGCATGGTTGTGGGAAGGGTGTAGATGGCCTGGCATTACTCTTGCCCAATTCATGGCCAAACGGTAAAAGTGATCCAAAAATTGCAGGAGGAGGAAATGCCTGTCAACTCACTCACCCCAGCTGACTGAAAATGCATGATAAATTGCATTTTCTGAGATTTTCTCAGACTAGCTTTAAAATCCTGAAGTGATTGGATTTAATCTATTATTGAAATAAAACCACAAGAAGTGTATTTCACAAAACTGAAAGGTTTAAAAAGCACAGCTACAGTATAGAATTAGTACTACTTTATTTGGCAATCTGTGTGCAGATTTGTCACTTGTACAGCTGTCCCTAATAGGGGCATTTCTGTAGCAACCGTATGGTGGTTTTCACTTGAGGATGATACAAAATTTGCAATAGCACTCCAAAAACATTCCACATTATAAAATCACTGAGCAGAGTGATTTGCTTGCTATGTGAGATGATTGGATAATCTGCTCTGAAAAGCCCAATTTCACTTCTATTGAAATGCTTTGGCTTTCAAACTGCATAATCTGATCTCTCTTATGAAAGATGTGTCATCTGGACTGTCATTAATGCTCTGGAGAGGGTAGAACTTATTTTCTCTTTAATCGTCATCAAAAAGTTCACAAAATTATTTGTTTCAAACTACCTTAAGCTTGAGATCCTAAAATCAAATTTGATGACAGAAATGTCAGTGCTCTGTTTAGACATGGCAAGGACATCTGGAAACTAGGGAACATTGAACAAACATCCTGTTACACCTGTCCTGTGTGGAGGTCCATCAAATTAGCAGTGCATAGGAACTAAAACTGCTCAGTTTGACTTTTAGCTGGTGTCTCATCTCCCCTTGACCCCCTGACAGCAGCAGAATTTTCAGTGCTTAACTTCATTGGCTGGAGGAGCAGGAGCCTAATACAAAGAAAACTTTTAGATCAAAATAGAAAATTTGAAACAAAATTAAATAAGTGCTGGAGATATATTTTCATTAATAAGCATTTATGGACAATTATTTCTACTGTTTATGCCCTGTAATACCTGCCAGGCTCTTATTAAATCAGATTCTATTATATCAAATTATACTCCTGAACATAAAAGCTCACAGTCTAACGAAAAAACCCCAAAGACAAGCAAAGCAAATTACATAAAACTGTAAGTAGAGAGGAAAATATGCAAAGTAGAAGGGTAATGGAAACTAATTAATGTATTTTCTAAGTAAGACTCAGTTTGTAGGGAGAGGTAGGACTGTTTGTGAGATGATATTGTATAGCAGACAAAAGAACACACATGGTTTTAGGTATGCAATGCCAGCAAGGCCTTATAGAGAAACCTCAGATTTCAGCCTAAGGGCAGCTTGCAAACAAATCTCCATGTTTAAATTAATTATGGCAATCATTTATTAAATTTGAAATAAAAAGCACCTTTGGAGAAGAAAGGAGTGTTCGCAGAGAGGGAGATGATTAGGTCCTGTGGGATAAGCTTGACAGATAACCAATTAATTATTGCCCTTGGAACACTGAGGGGGTCGTACACAGCAAACTGCAATGTTCCATGAAAAACAGTATCTATTGAATATAATGGTTCCACGAGTTCTAAGAAATTTCTTTTCCAAGCTCATCTTCCATGCAAGGATGATGTTAGAGATGCAGCTTTATTCTCATAACTCTACTTCTGTCTATTCTCACATATTTTAATGAATCCACTCAGTGCACAGGGGTTATTTACTTATCTCTGAAGAGTTCTCCCAGGGATGTCTGATGCACTGGATAAAGTTTGTTGCACCCTGGAAATCCTATGTGTATGGGCCACTTAATGATAGGAAGCATTTATTGTTCTAGGTTTTGCAACTATTTCTTGGCTAATGTCTGCTCTGCTTAGTACATTTTAGTCTGGAACAACCTTCTGATGACAACAGTAGCAAGAAACAGCAGGTTGTTAGAAGACAGAGACAGTGATCTCTGAAAAAATAATTTCACCATATGACGTACTGCCAGGAGAAATTATAGTTTAAATATACTCAGTATCTAGTTAGTTTGACTGCTGTTTTATACCAATATAAAAGTAAAAGGTATTATGTTCTTGTTAATGGACTTGATTGAAACAGACTGGGTTAAAATACAGGTATTTATGCACCACAGGCCTACCCAGAATATGTCTCAGGTTTTATTTTATTGACATTTTTCAGGGAATTTATAAAAGGGAGCATTCCCTGGGATGCAAATATTTGATATAGAGCTTCCCCCCCCCATTTTTCTTCTCTTAAAAAAAGAATGAATAGATTTTTGTAACAAAAGAAAACTAGGCAATAGGTTTGCCACAATAAAGGAGAAGTGAAATGTAAGATACAGCAAAGCAGAAAAAGTGTAACAATGAGCCTCCTAGAAATGTCAGTGTCTCATTCAAACCCACACTAGTCATTGAAGCAAAGTTCAGGATGATTCCAATGAGAGTTGAGTCTACATAAGGATAATGAGACCAGAACTGTCTTTGAATAAGAAACAGACCAACTTTTAGATAATTACCTTGTACCAGAGCTTTTAAGAGTTAAAGGAGGCATTTTCTTTTCATGTTTTTAAAGGATTCTAAATCTAAACTGCATCTATCACCTTAAGCAACGTTGTGTTTATTTGACCCTGAAGCTCTGTTATCAAGAAACCAAACAAAAGATAACTGAACGTAATTTCAGATTTTCAAATGTAGTTCTTTGAAATCTACATTCAAATTTCTGAGTTTTATTGGTAATCCTTTTTGAAAAGTGGAGGAAAAATGATTCCCAGAAAGATCAGTTTTCCAAGAGAAATGTAAAAATGAGTGATGACAAGACCTTCATTCTCATTCCACTGACTCTGATCCTGCTTGAATGCTGCCCAAGCAATAAACAATGGCAAGGAGACCATATTAGGAGTCTTGCGTTTAAAATGTCTGGATATAGTATTAAAAAAACTGTATTCCTCAATTCAATTTGGGAAGATACCAATAGCAACTCAAGATTATTGAGCATATTAAGTAAAACACAGAAAAAGAATTTTGCATTCATAAAAACCCATAATGCACATACTCTTCTGATAGTGTAAAAGGTTGAAGGAGACTGTTTCCTGGTTGTGTGGCTTTGGGGAGGCTAAAGAATTCTAGAAAAGTCATGCAAACACACTGACTAGTTCACAGCAGAAGTCATCTTTAGTATGTATGTGTGTCTATGTTTTTCAAACCTGGTCTTCAAAACCCCTGCATGGAAAGCATGTGCAGTTATATCCAAATAATTGCCTGGAATTTGCTCTCTTATATTAGCTTTCAATATAGAATCATAGAGTGGTTTGGGTTGGAAGGCATCATAAAGTTTATCTAGTTCCAACCCCATGTAGTTTTGAGAATTCTGTCCAGGGTTGTATCCTTCAAAATATCCTTCAGTGTTTTTAGTATTTAGCATGGTTATTCCTGAAAATGAGTAAGTAAAATAAAATAGCTTTTATAGGCTGTTTTTTCTGATTTACTTTTTGAGTAAATGGAAACAAATTATTCATTCAGAACTCAGACAAACTGGCTCCTCCAACTATGCTGGAGAATTCTGAAAGGGGAACATTTAGTATAAAAGAGAAGGGCAAGAGCCTTGGTTACATGACTGACGATTCCATCAAGGCTTCTACTTTTCATAATGTGTGCCAGCATCATCAGCCTTAGATCACCAATGCGGGTGATTTTCTGACAGTCAAATAGTATTGTCATGGGCAAGTGCATTAGGCAACTGCTGGGTATGTTTCTTTTGATAACTTCAGCAGCATCTGTAATCTTAATTTTAAAATCTGGAGCTTCATCTGTCAGAGGGTGTTCAGGCTTGCTTTGAAACCATTACACTTTTAATGCTAACCTGCTGGTGCTAAGAAGCATTTCCACCAAATGTTTTATTCAACAAGACTTAAGAGAGAGTTTTGTCAGATGTGCTCCCTGTCATTCCCTGTTACACTATATCTTTTGATATTTGAGGGGAAAAGCTAGAAATAAGGATGAAGGTCAGTGAAATGTAAGGAATATAAAACTTTTCTTTCACTATTCCTGTTTTCATGTTGTCCATCAAAACCACAATTTGAAAATGTCAGATAACATGAGCTTCATTTTTATTTGAATAGCATAACTGTATGATTTTATAATAACTTAATGGCTATGCAGCAGATATAAGGAAGAGGCATTATATTCCGACAAGAGTAGTCAGATGACTGTTCTTTATACAGGGAATTCAGTGCTAATTATGCAGTTTATGTGATCTGATATTTTCAAAGGAATCCCTATCCGTCAGAAGACAAAACTAAATATTTAAGCGTTTGAAGCTCAGATGAGCATGTTAATTTCTGAGCCTGCTATAGCGAGCTGTAAATCTCCAGTGAACAGGCAGTCCTTCTCCAGCTATTTGGTGTTTACATGTCTAATTACGGTAAGAAACAAAAATTAGGATATATTTAAGTATTTCAAAGCTTTTAAAATGCTTAATTTAAAAAAATTTAAACATTTTCACATCTAAACATGTTCAAATCTGAATTAATACGATGTTGTGGGTTGCATTTTTGTTAAAACTCCGATCATTAATTTTCCCACTACTTTAAGCAATGTCATCATTAAAGAAGACAGATCCATAATTAAAATCTGAAAATATGAAGGTTGCACTGATCAACAACTCCTGCAACTATCTAATGAGCTGTTATATTAGCCTGTATGTGTTTATTCTTACTTATGTCTCAGCATTTCCACTACTGACACATCCATCATGAACAGCTATTTCTTCAGAAACATTTTTCTTCCCACTGCAGACTAGATGTAGCAGTTGACATACAGGAGCTGTATGTGCAGTGGCTGCTGCAGCTTAGATTGCCTCCAGAGAATCTGAGCCTCACTTTATCTTGACTACTTTAGGTTTATTTCTGTGCAGCTTGTAAAACATAACAAATCACAGAACATAAAACATAGTGGACTTATATGCAAGAGCAACAGAAGTCCATAAAGATTTGAAAAAATTTGTTTGCCTTGTAGTCTGCTTGGTTTTTATCTTGTTGATTTTCTAATGCAGAGACTTTAAAGGCCTTGTTTATTTTGAAAATAATTGTGTTTGTATTAAAATGCTTGAAAGCTCTAAAATATTGATCTGAGCAGAACCCAGTTCCTATATGCCGTTTGTTGTTAAGTTTAGCTCCTGTGAAATAAAATAAGGATGTAGCATCTTTCTCCTAAAAAAAAAGGTGTTATAGAAATGATAAGGAGACATGCTGGACATGGACAAGGTTTAGGGTGGTGAAGGGATGGGATGCTAATGAGAAATTTAAAAGTAGCAACAGAATGAATGAGCTGAAAAACACCATTCATCCTTGGGTTAGCCACCACTTCTTCCAATATTTACTAGATATGATAGAGTACACAGGGGAGATAAAATTCCCATCTGGTACTTAAGATCCCAGAAGCCTGACTAGCTCTTTAAATGTTATCACATGTTAAAATAGGAAGAGCCAGATGTTACATTTACAAAGTCAATGTGCTGCATCTTCTCAAAATCCAAGAGCTGCCACTGCTGAATCTAGTCTGTCAGCACTGGACAATTAATCAGTTAAACAGCATAACCTTTAGCATAGAAATAAAGCACTGCATGTTGTGAGATACAAACAGCCATGCATTGCCCAGGCCAATTATAGACACAGGAGACAGCACATTGGGCATCAGCAGGACTTTCAAATGACCTCAGTAAATTAGCCTTTCCTCAGAAGATGTTCTGGATTTCTCATGTTTGGAGTCTATGACTGTGCAGCTGCTGCTGATCAGATGCTGCTACATGCCCCTGGTAGGAAGCAGCAGATGTTCAGTAGTTAACTAGTCTGCCATGGGGCAGCACAGGGGTCACAGCAAAGAGCTCCATTTCTTTGAACTGTATCTAACATATCAATCTGCATTCTATTCAAAATACTTTAATAAAAAGAAGAAAAGCCTGAAAACATGCTAGAAACATATTGTGGAGCCATTTCAGAAGTACTTAATACTATTTTGGGTGCCCTTCAAGAAGCAACTAAGCAAAAGAAGCTTGCAAACGTCACAAGACCCATCCCACTAGAGATGAAACGGAAATGACAGCAACAGCAGTAGCACAACAAGCAGCTTGAGACTCATTTAGAAATTTAAATGTCAAAACTGTAACTGGAAGCTGTATTTGTATGTGCATGTGCTCTTGGAGCAGAGAGAAGTACAAGCAGCAGAATTTCTCCTCAAGTAACCTCTGACAGCACTGGTTGTGTAAATGCTATTTACTCTGGGAGTCCCAGACAGACTGCAATAACACCACAAAAGCAAGAGGAAAGACAGGCACAATCTTGGCCAAAACCCCTTCTTAAGCCACTGAGAAGGCATTGCACTCCAAGCTTTGAGTCCTTCTAGCTAGCTTCAGGAATAGATACCTGGGATAGGTTTGCTCCCTGAAGGTCTTTTCCTATGTGCTGGGTTGGATACAAACAATGACATTGTTCAGGCAACCCCTCAGGCAAAGTGTGTGCTGTAACATATAATACAAGGTGCACTGGTTCAGGGCAGAAGAAAAAAAAACCAGATGACATTATCAGGCATCAGCTGTAAACCAAAGAACTCCTCCTAAATGTGATGGCTATAATTAAATACCCCATTTAAAAAGAATGCAGAGCAGCAAAGAGCTGCATGCTTGGTTTTAGCTGGCTGACTTCTGCAATCACTTTGTTCTTACTCATCAAGTCATTAAATTACTTAATATCCAGTGGACATCAAGAAAAAGCATCCATCAAGCAGGAGAGCAGAAAGTGTGTTACTGGGCTGCATGCAATCACAATTATATAAATACCTCATGAGCACCTCTTCTACCCTCATTGCCCTTATAAGTTTGGGATTATTTCAGACCATGAAAAAAACACTAAAAAAGTTTAACTTCCACATGTGCCCTACCACTTCTAAAAGTGAGACACAGAACTAGAAAATGTAACCCACCTAGGTGATCAAGGGAAGCCAATTGATGTAATTTTGTAGATTTCAGCAAAGCTTTTGATACAGTCTCTCATAGTATCCTTCTGGACAAAATGTTCGGTATACAGTTGGATAAACACATCATGAGATGAGTGAGCAATTGGCTCACAGGTTGGGCACAAAGGGTTATAGTGTAGCATTTGGACAATGGGCTCAGGCACATGATGTGGTTCTCAGGGATGTCCTGTGCAGGGCCAAGAGTTGGACTTGATGATCCTTGTGGGTCCCTTCCAACTTCAAATAGTCTGTGATTCTGTGATTTTATGAAGCATACAAAAATATCATGCTCTCTGCATGCACTCTACCCTAAATCTGTTGCAACCAAAATCATTATTGACTTCTGAAATCTTAGCACATTTATTTATTGTCCTTCAACCACTTCCATCATTAGATACTTCATCCACCACTGCGAACAAGCACATGGCCCTTCATGGGGAACTTTGAAGATACGTGAGTAGTTTTACGTGACCAGTTTGGAACTAATGAACGAGTTACAGTAAGAAAGAGCAGGAAGGAAAGAATGGCAATGACACCTGAAACAGTGCCATGGATGGTGTTCTCTGATATCTTTAACCTAACGAGACAGATCAACATATTCTGCAAGCTGCAGTGGTCTATTACACAGCAGGTAACAGTAGAAAGTGTAGTGTATTCTGGAATAAGAGCAATTAGAAAAGTGATAGTGCTGGAGATAATGGTAGAAAGATGTTTTCTGCAAATGCTTTGTTTGATTGAGTTTGCAAAAGCATTTGGTCACATAGCAGCAGCTTTTAGATGTAAAATTAAGTGATTCTTAATTTTGGAATAGTTTTGATGAATATTCTTCTAGATGAATTGAGCTCTAAATTCTGTTAGACTAACACTAGACATGCAAATCACTCTGAAGTCTTCACTAAATCCATAGTATCTGTAAATTACCTTAGCTCTGTCCTTTGCTATCATAATTTCAGAGAAAATACCAAGTATTTAAAGGCAATTCTAGGATGCACTAGAATGAAATATTCTTCCTACTGAATTAAAATACTACATTTATGCCAGTTGAAAATATTGAAAAATAGTGATCTGTGTGGTACATCTCTACTTTGTCAATAGTTCCCAAATCCAATATGAGCCCTCTGTGGTGTCTCTTGGGTTTTTGGTAGAAAGATAAAGAACTAGGGTTCCAGGCCTTAATACAGATGTGCTGGCATGCTGACCCACAACCAACATGAGATGCAAAACCACTAGGTGCTGACTCTGCAGCAGACCTCCCCACACAAGACTTTTGCACTCACCACCACTGCTGGCTGTGTGAGGGCAGTCCAGGTGAGTGCTCTCAGGTCAGGCTCTAAAGCATCCCAGGTCTCCAGGCTCCATCTGTCATTCTGTCATTTCACACTGAATGACAACTGGGTGGGTGAGAATACTGTGTGTAAAGCATCTTTTCAGCACTGAAAAAAAGTCTTTTACTGTAGCATCAAGATTTTACTGTAGCATCAAGATTCTCCACTGCTTTGGTACAGGAGTTGTCCTATTTTGTAGCTTATCAGATGAGAGATAACTGAGCACTGCAAACAGGAAAAAGCACCAAGCATTCACAGCTCCCATTAAGTGTATTAACACTGCTGAATTTTGTATAAACCTTGTAACAAAGGGCAAGGGACACTAGCTGTGTTAATCAGAAATGTTCTTCCTAAGTAGGAAGAAACAGGTGAAATAACACACAACAGCAGGCTGTTACAGTCTCATGGTCCTCGCAATGTTGTACTGAGACAAAAAGTCATAGTCCTTAAAAAAATATCTTTCATTCCCTGACATTTAATCTCAAATGTCAATAGTAAAGCTATTGCAAAATGAGTTTAATAGGCTCTGTGGGCACTCGAGATCCACTGCCAAACAAAGAAGAAAGGCAGAATTGAAATGTCCCACTATATTCCTTTTCTGCATATATCAGGTAAATTTACAGCTAAACATTTCAAAAAAATACCGCAAAAGGAATTTACTCCACCAACAGAGATGGTTTGGTACCTGTTTTTCAGACTGGTTTTTATGAGGACTGTAAAATGCCTAATCCATCCTACAGAAGACTGCTTAATCCTTCTGAAGGGCAGTTTTCAAGCAGCAGATGCCTACAGGCACTGTTATTTGATAGGGTCCTAATTTATGGATGGCATTCAAGGCTACAGACATCAGCTGTATAAAGACAACTCCCTGCAATCTCTCTCTCCCTCCAGAACTTGAGATGCTGGAGCATGCTGAAATTTAAGACATTCTTTGGTGTCTCTAGAGGTGTACAGAGAGAGAGGTAGATGCCTTAGAATATGTAATATTGTGCTGCAGTCTCTGTGATACAGAACAAACTTTTTTGTCTTCCATTTTATTTTATCTACAGGGGTGGCTGACAAATGACCTGTCTCTCAATCCAATACATCTACTTTTAGAACCTTGCAGTTTTGTTCTTGTCACTGTTGGTTTCATCATTTCTCAAATTAAAAGATGATACACTTAAACTTTTAGTTACTTGACCAAAGCAACTGAGAAACCATTTTTCATGTACAATATAGTCTGATAGCTTTTCTTCCATATGTGTTGGATATAGATATAATTTACAGGTTAGTTCCTTCCAGCCAGGATAATAATCTGGTATTGCTCGAGGGAGAAAATCCTTTTGGTGGTCCAAATACAGTGCATAGGGCACCTGAAGAATGATTGTATATTTTGTCTGTTTTCATATCACCAAGATGCTGAAAATCTCATCTATGTTCCTTCTAAGCAGCCTAAATTAGCAAGCCTACTCTTATTTAGCTCGTCAAATCACTTTTAGAAACTGATCTTGTTTTTTGAAGGATTTTTCCTATGTTTATAATTTATGGTAAAGCAGTTTTCTTACATGTGTTTGTCATATGGGCTGTCACTCTGAAGTCTGAAAAAATAATATGCAACACCAAATACCCTGTCCTCTCCTGCTACATGGCAGAGACTATTTGTAGCAGTTTATTAAAAAGGCAGTGTATGGCTATATTAAAATTGCTTTTATTATCATAAATGTCAGTGCACTAATTTTAAGTCACCACCATTTTGGCTATCTTGGTCTGCTGCAAGATTGAATGAACATAGTCCACAGAACAAGAAGTGTTTATGAGAAACACTGAAGTTAAATCTGAAAGATGATGAAGCTAATTGACTTCCCTCAATTGTCTTTGTCTCTAAACCTCTCTGTATTGGAAACCTTCTTGAGTACAGTGACTAAATTATGTGTACGCCCTGTTCTTAGGGGATAATCTTTTACCTGGATGTGCTTAATCTCAACACCTGAGAGCCAGAAGGTGGATCATTCTGCCATTGTGTTACCCAGTGAAGGTGCAATTAATATTAGGTTTATTTTGAAGACGTGCCAACAGGAGGAAGACTCAAATATCTGGTGATATTTGAGTGGTGATAAACACTATTTATCTGGTGATAAACACTATTTAGTTGGAAAACTATTCTATCTCAAATTTTTCTCTATTTATTATTGTAACTTAATTTATATGCGAGAAATTATTTTTAAAAAGATTCCTGGGAAATCCCAAACCCAATGTGTTTCAAACCACAACTGTGGAAGCAAGTAATTAGTGAGACCAAATACTTCTTTCTTTTACTTCAGATGTAATATAGAGAAAAATCACAGGCAAACCCCAAAGCATTATTATTTTTAGATGACCTGAGGGATTCAGTGACTTAGGTTTGACGTACCGAGTTTTAAAAAGGATCAGCTGCATATTGGCTCTTACCACCCTAGCAGTGGACATTAACCAACATTTGGAGAGAAAACATAGCAAATTTCATTGCTCTCAAAACACTTGGATGATACTTGTTAATAGGCTTGGCCAGATGACAAAGGTTTGACCCTACATGCAAGAAACATAGGAACCTGATGAGCAGGTGATTGATAGGCTGTCTTCAAAACTGCATCTTGGGATTGCATTTTGCCACAATATTATACAACCCTTGGCAAGTAACAAGCAGTCTATCCCTTATTACACCATCTGGAGAAAAAAAAAAAACACAAAAAAACCCCCGAAAAAAACAACAGCAAAAAAGCCCTGACACACACACTCTTTTGGCAAATACATTTGTGGGAGAATAGCCTACCTGAGCCAAGAGCTGTCTTTGGCTTCTAAGAAGAATCTGGCTTGTGATAGCCTCTCACTATGTTTTCATTTTATGTTGAAATCAGAAAATCACATCAATCTTCCAAATAGCAGCACATTCTCAAATGCTATATTCTCCATGCCCTTTAAAGCTGCTATATGCACAAACATGTTTCCTATTAAAATCCAATTAAGTTTCCAGTGTAAGTTCAAAGTGAACTCAGAAGAGTCAAAAGATACATAGGATCACAAGGTATTGTGAAAAGAAATTACAAAAATTAAAAATGGGAGAGTTAGTTTTGGGATTTTTTCCACTTCTCAAGAAGTGCTTCAATTGATTTCCAAAACATTCCAGTAATCACTGAAATTTAAACCTAAATATTTTATAGGCAAAGGCTATTTGGTTTATTACTTGTTTGCAATTGATACAAGAGGAAGGAAGAAAGATGTTTGCTTAGTCTTATTCTTGTATAAGGAAACCTTGGGGCTACTGCTACAGTCCCTGGAGGAAGAAGGGGAGCCCTCAGCTCTCTGATAATCATGTAAAGCAGGACTGTGGTCATGAAAACAGGTCTGCCCTGTTTTGCCTCATCCTCTTGCTTAAGGCCAGTGATGCCCCTTTACTGTACTGATCCAGGCTTTCATATGACCGTGAGAGAAATCTCACTGGGGAACTGATCTGGCTAAAAATAATCATACAGTATTAACAAACTCATGGATATATTTGTAGCAGTGCTGGCTTACATACACACAGACGCACACCATGGCTCTAATTTCCCAGATGCAGATGCAAAGAAATGCTTTCTATCTTGACCTCATGTAGTATTCTTCTCAGCTCTTGAAGCACTCATCTCCAAAGGCAAGGCCAAACAGTTGAGGAAGGTCAAGGTGGCTCCCTTTCTCCTCCTCTCTCTCCCAGTGTCTGCAGGCAGGGACCATTAATCCCCTCATCTGCTGAGGGTTTCCTGACTGCTGGGAGGGCTATGCCCTGGTTGGAGGCAAGGAAGGGGCTGCCTCGTGGCAGTCTGAGGTGATCTGAGGACAGACAGCCTTGGCCCTGCCATGTGCCCAGCAGCACCCTCCACTGCTCCTGTCTTCTGCAAGAGGTGTGTAGCAAGGGGCTGAGAGGGAGGGAAAAAGATCTGGAAGAAGGGTTTGAAAAGGTTTTAAAAAATACATAACCTCAAAAACTTGCTATATGGAGTTTAATTGACCCAGCCAGTGGACAGGAGGAGGAATTGAAACAGAGTTCTTTTACCCAGTGTGTGTGTGTGTTTCACAGGATGAATTAATGACTCACTGAATAGGTGATTTGCAGTTCTCATTTCAGGCAGCCTTGCTGCCTGACTCAGGAATTATTCCCATTGTTGTTCACACAAAGGGAAAATAAACTCAACCACTTGGCTTCCTTTTCCCTGAAATATTTGTCTAAGATCGCAACTTAGAAAGGAAGCTAAATGGCAGATGGCAGCACCTTCACAAAGTACATGCACTCTGAGCTATACAGACAGGGAAATTAATTTTTTCAAAGAAAAAGAGAAATAATAAGAAAACAATAAACCACTGAATTTCTCATTAAAAGTGCTGGGACTACTTATAGTTATGTTGTAACCACATAGCCGAAAGAAATGATCAAGAAATTATTTACATCCCTTTGCTTGCTTTACTCTTCATTGCGTCAATAGCAAGAAAGGTTTATATAGAATAATTTGAAATTTTTTGCATTTAGATGGGAGGCTTCACTCTGCAAACCCCAGGCAGGATTGCCTGTCCTCCTTTGTGTACCCAGCAGGGTTTAGCCAGACATCCTCTGCCTCTCCAGCCCTGCTTTTCTAAGAGTGCCTGGAAATCAATCATTTTCTCCCAAGCAGCAGGACAAAGCATTACTGATGTTTGTATCAACCTTCATGTTTCCTGTTTTTTCCATATAAGGAAAATGGGTCAGAGCACACCTTCTTCCTTGCTAGACAGATAGTGCCAGCGGAGACACTGGCTGTGACATGTAACAGACTCCCACATCAAGCATTTGGTCACACAGCAAAGCAGTGTTGGCCTGACAGCTGCTTTACAGCATTTCGGTTTTTTCTTCATGCTGCTTTTGATATCAGAATAGTTGGGAAATAAATGGTACCAAAGATTGCAGACTGCTTTAAAATCTTTTTTTTGTTCAAGAGATCTCTCAGATTAAAATAATGCTGAAAGGAGACCACTGAAAGTGATAGGAGGAGTTAGGATGTTAAGGGAGACCTACACTGACTTAAAACATGCTCAGGAGAATCCCTGTTGCTTCCAGCCACCCTATGAGCCAAACCCCTTCTTCCTGAGAAGGTCTGAGTTCACATTATTTATATAGCAACCTCTTCTGATTCTGCTCAAAGACTAAACATCCCCGATGTCTGTAAACTGTTCAAAACAGGAGTTGGATCTTATGCTGCTTCTATAAGAAAACGTCTCCCAGAAGAATGTCTCTCTGTGAAACCACTCTAATTCTAGCAACTCTGAAGTATGTATCAAGATTCGGACCCTCAACTTGCTTGGTAGATTTTATTACTGTATTATCTGCCTCCTTGGGGTATACAGCTGCTCAGGGACTTTGTGTTTATTAAGCTCTTGAAAGTCCACAGATGTAGAGGGAAGAGAAGCAATCTATATTTTTACACTATATGTTCATGTATTCTCTTTTTCCTTAAGGCTTGGCCTTGAACTCAAGGATAACTAAGGTATGATATGATTCCCCTTGGACACAACGGCAGAACATATTTACTGTTCACTGCTTCACAAAGTTGATACGTATCAGTAATGCATTACAATTCCTATCCAAGCAGGAGCCAAGACATCCCAAAGACTAGTGGGTGATAAAAAGTATTTTCTCTGTTAAGCTGGATCAGAATCAAGGCAGCAGCCAGCCACCCTTAACGTCAGTGATGCTAACGGTGCAATGCACCAAAACAGAGCAACAGAAAGCACTGAGCAGCACTGTGTACAAGTTGCTGCATAATCTTCTCCGGAGCAGCACTGTAATCACATGCTTTACCTGTGCCACAGCAGAGTAAGAGTCGAAGAGGAGAGGGAAGACTGTTTTCCCTGCTTTTCAACTCTGAATATACTTGAGGCTATCCTTTACATAACAGTTCTTTGGCTTTGCTTTGAGAAATTCTTCAAAATGGACAATGAGTCTACACTTATACCTACATCAGCCCACTAGAGACGATGCAATTACAGGTGGAGAAGCCAAGTGGAGAGTTTCCAATTATTCTGAGAAGTCGCAATTGCAATGTTTATGCTTCCATAGTCGCAATAGGAAAAAGAGAAAACAAAATGTGCCAGCAGCATAATGAGCCCATAGAAATGGCCCTTGTTATGTTTAGTGAAAGACTGACAAACACACATGCATGCACATTAGGAAGAAGTTTGCTTAGCTCTTTTCCTAGTTAGCAGTCACTGCAAATACTTAGTTAGGAATGGTCACAGACAAAAGATGTAAGAAATCAGACTTAGTATTCCTGACTACTCACACAGATCTTCAGGACTTGAAATTTGTGCTCCCTAGTGAAAACTTTGAAAGTACACATGAAGGACGTCTAATGACATAAGTCATAAAAGTGAGTTGAAACAGGAATTCAGATCTATTCTTTTACCAGACTACAGTTCTTCCTGCAGCTTTATTGGATACCTGAGATTATCAGGCGTATTCTGCCCAGCTGGGAGATAAGAGTTATTAACAGAGAAATTCTCAAAAAATGTGCCTCAATAAGTTTGCAAGAAAACTTCCTCTTTTTGTGCCTTTAACAACTCTCATAGGGCTCAAATTAAACTCTGATCTGAGCAGAAATGAACAAGCTGTTAACAGGTTGCTTTCTCCAGAGACACCCAGGTTTCTTCACTGAGATTAATAGACAATGTTCACAATTTCTGTAGAGGAAATGAAGTGGAAAAATAAAGAAACTTTTGTTTGGGAAAGAGGGTGGCCCAGATAATGCAGAACAGGTTTACAGTTTAGCTAAGGAGGCAGCAACCCATTTATGATCCCAAACAGTGTTTTTCAAACAGCTGAGGACACAATTTGCTGCCCTTCTGAAATATCATAGAAAAACAAGGACGATTTTACTCCTGTGGATTCACGAGGGTATATATTTACCAATTTACTATAGCATGCACTCCTTTATTTGATTCATCAAAAAACCTCCAGTTATTATGAGCCCATTTTTAAATCTTGCCACAAGAGACATGGCCTCTTGTGTTGAGTGAATGTGTAAGTGTAACGTTGTGCAATAGTCCTTTCAACCACAAGCTGCAGAAAGCTAAACACTGACAAATAGTCTGGGGTCATGTCTGTGAAATTCTCCATATGTGCTAGCTGAAAGAGTCTGATGCTAGCTTGCTCTCAAATGTTACTAGCTCTGTGAAAAAAATGCCCTCTTCTGCAGCTGAAATTTTTCTTTTTCAATCCTAAATAAAAGTAGGTTTTCATTTAAGTCGGAGCAAAATCTCATCTATCATTTAGTTGTGACAAAGTGAAAAGAAACATGTTTCCAGTCTTTGTTGTAAGGCAATTATATACAGCTAACAGCCAGAAGTGCCAGCCCTGAGCTGTGCTGAGGTCAGTGGGCATGTCAGCATGTACACTGGCTGGTGGCCACACCACCTCTTTCACAGAAAAGTACCATGTATTTTAAGGTGAATGTCCAAGTCTAAAATATCGTTCCAGCTCTTTTCAGTTCTAAGAGCAGGCAAATCTCACTTTTCCACCAGGACTATCCCTTCTCTGCAAGGTAACTTGCTTGGGAAGCCCAACCAGCACTGCAGGCACTCAGTGTGGCAGCTGGAGAGGTGTGGGAGGGAGCCCCCCAGGAATTCCTACCAGCTGCAGGGGAGGGGGCGCAGTCAGCTGCAGGCAGCCACCACCTGCCTGTATTAGAGCTGCAGCTATTTGTCTCTGCCAAATTTAAGGCAATGCTATCAGAAAACCATGCTCAGGAAAGCTCCCAAAACTGGGGAATCTCAGTAATGACTAAACGGTTACCAAAAAAAAAAAAAAAGTTTATGTCTAGGAAATGTCTTTCACATATCTGAGAATAAGTCATCTGGCCAAACTAAGGGCCATATATTCATGATAAAAAACCTGTAGTGCAACCTGTTTCTGCATGAACAGGTCAAGGTTCTGGGACCTCCTCAACATGGGGGATATTTCCAGGGAAAAGAAAGAAAAAAGCCCACATAGACACATTGTCACAGGAAAGAAAAAAGCCCACATAGACACCGTGTCACAGTATCCAACAATTTCCTTGAACATCTATCTTCTTTCTTAAGCATTAAAATTTGGAACTGCTATTATAGGATCACCTAAATTCACTGTTTACAAAATTTTCTAGCTGCATTGCTGTGGAAGACATGAGAAAATAATGCTAATTCTAGCTATTATTTAGCCTTTTCAAAAAATCTCTTTCCAGCATTCACATGTAAGGATATATAACAATTACAGTAAATATAATTATCATACAGATATGCTTGAGATATTGCAGAATCCTTCCAGTAACTGCCTGTCAATAAGAACTGTGCTCTGAGTTTATAACACTGTATTTATACATATCTGTTTCCAGCCTGAAGCACTCCTAGTTTTGTTGAGGTCAAAAGCAAAGTTCGCCAAACATCATGAATTACACCTTAATGGATATGTTCAAAACTATTTTGGAACTTTTCCCAGCAAATGCAAAGAATTTAACTGTATTTTTCTTTCAGTGCTCCTGTTAACATATGAATTATGGGAAGTAGATTCATTATCCAGTTTGATGAGTTATGAGGGAGACCTCATTGTGGTATACAACTTTCTTGCAAGGGGAAGTGGAGGGGCAGGCACCGTTCTCTTCTCTCTGGTAACCAATGACAGGACTCAAGGGAATGGCCTGAAGTTGTGTCAGGGGAGGTTTAAGCTGGATATTAGAAAAAGGTTCTTCACCCAGAGGGTGGTTAGACATTGGAACAGCTCCCTAGGAAAGTGGTCACAGCACCAAGCCTGACAGAGCTCAAGATGCATTTGAATAATGCTCTCAGGCACTGGGAGTGATTCTTGGGGATGCCCTGAGCAGAACCAAGAGTTGGACTCAATGATCCTTTTGGGTCCATTCCAACTCAAGATATTCTCTGATCCTGAGTTATAACCAACAGACATCGATTTCAGGTGTTCCAGTCTTCACATAACTGTTACCCCTTTTTTGACAAAGATATGCTGAGAATAGTGGTGCTACTAGGGTAAGCATTTATATAATCAAGGCCACTGTCGTCTGTGTCAAATGCAGACCATAGTTTCACAGGCATCACTGTGAATACAAAGGAAACAATAGTGAAATTTAAGAACATTAAGAAAAGAACAGCAGTATTACTTGGGAGTGATTTAACCTATGGACTCTGGTAATAAATTATATAAAATTGTTTCATGAGTAATAAAGATTCTGTTAAAACAGCTCTAAAGGGTTTACTCTAGAAACTTTTTAGGGACTCAAAGCCTCTCTTTCTTTTGTCCTAAGCTTTCATTAGGTGCAAAATATTGTGACCAATTTTGTGGTGACATGAGCTAAGGAACCTTGCTGTGAGATTTCGCAGTAGAGCACAGCACAATAGCTGAAAAAAATAACAGCTGTGGCTATGGTAACGCAAAGTGAGATATGTTATTTGCATCAGTTTATAACCATACTGAGATGCAATTACACATTACTGCTGAAACAGGACATGATTGATGTAATCACAAATGACCTATCATGACATGATTTATGTAATCACAAATGACCTATCACAACACGAAGTCACAAAGTGTTTATCAAATTTGTTTCTGGAAAGCATTCGTGGGGAAAAACGCACAGAACTGCCCCTTCACATCTCATGAACAAATTTAAAAGAAAAAGGAAAAGAAAAAGACTTCTGTTTAGAAATACTCTGCTCTTTCCTTTTATGTTTTTAATTTCTTTTCTCTCCCTTTTTAGTTAGTGCAAAGGAAAAATGCTTAAAATGCCCTCCACTAAAGCCAGCAGTAAAACTCCTATTAACAGCAGTATGCACTGGCTCCAGGTAAATCGCTTGTAAATCAGCAATACAGCAAGACAGAACTGCTGATTGACATGTCCCAAGCTGTAGTATTATTTCCAGTTGAGTAAAATCTAGCTAATAACCATTCTAGATTAATATCTCACCAAGCATGGCTGGTTTGCTAAAACTTTAGAAACTTGTCCATTGTATAGAGAGTCCTCGGGGTCTGTCTGTCCTTTCATCTCCTTCCACATGGAGTCAGCTGTGTGATGCCACTCTTAACTAGGTGATCATATGTTTGTGACAGACTTATTTTTTAAAAATTACCAAAACAGTAAGAGGGCTACTGAAAATGTAATGTTGAGATGTGCCAAAGGGGATAAAAATTTATTTCTGTGAATACCAGATTTTACAAAATCATGCTATTTTTCTGGTTAGCAAACCAACTCTCAATGTTTTGCTTTTATGAAATACCCAAACCCATACAGGCATAGTGTCCAGTTGGACAAGGTTGAATCTTGATCATTTACTGCTTTGTCCACCACCAGCACAGGAGGTTCTCCAAGGCCAGCTTTGTTCAGAATTGGACCTACCAGAAAAAAAAATGCAGCTGCAGAAGCTCCATATCTGGTGCATTCTGGGCTCCTAGGCCCCATGAAAGAAGGCAACTACTCCCCCGCCATACTGAGGCCAACTGCTATTGCCCAACTACTTGAGGAGTGCTCTGTGTGTGGCCAACCTAGCAGCTCCCAAGTCTCTGCTCATATCAAGCAGACTTCCTTAGCCACAAAACCTGGAGGGTTATTTTTAGCTACAAAGCTCCTGATGCACAAACCAAGCCAGAGAGAAAGGCTGCTCAAACCAACACTGAGGTCCCACCTCCATACATTGCCAGCCAAGGAATGGTCTTTCATGCTAAGCTCATATTTTCTAACCAGTAAATTATCCTGCTCCCCTCATTATGGTAAATCTCACATTTGTGTCAATCAAAATATTCCTAAATATTTCTTTCAAATATTTCATCATTTGCAATTGAAAACTGCACTTCAGAGCTTAGTCATGGTGGAAACTGTTTTCTTTTTAACTTGCAAATTATTTTATTGAGGAAAAAAAATAGGTGCGTCATTTGTCCTTAAGCATGAGGGGGAAAAAAGCAATGAAAATGCAGTTTAATTGTTTTATGTGGGCTGTCTCAACACTTCTTGAAAAATAACTGAAAATCCTGGTTTTATAGAGATACATCCTTTGAAAAAATAAAAAGTGGGAGATACAGAAAAGTCACTCAGGCAGATTTGCTTTAGTGTAGAGTTAACTTTTAACTCTTAATAGACTCTGTAGTAGCTCTCTAAGGGAAGGTTTGGTAGCATGGGCACATTTGCCAGATATTCTAAAACTTTCATCTTCCCTATAGAAGACTTAGAAGTTTTTCATAAAATTCCGTAATGGATAGTCCATTCTTATCTTTCATTCACAGTAGGATTGGGTAGTAAATATTGAACAATAACTTATAAATACCAAATTTATTTCCAGGGATCAATTATTCAATTCAGTGATGAAATACAGCAAAAACAATCAGCAAATCAGCATTCAACAAAATATTACTGTTAGTATGAAGGAATCACTCGTGCAAATACTTGCTTTCACATTCTGTTGCTGCTTGGGTAAAGCTTCTCCTCAGTGTTTCCATGAACGAGGAATGATTCTCTGTGTACAAATGCCATATCTTAAAATATAGCCTGATTTTTCAGAAAAGTTTTGTCCTCATTGTCTTTGAAGGGAGGAAAGGGAAGCCAGCCTCTTTTAACACAAGACAGCTCAGAACCCCCTAAATAGAAGAATTTCTTTTTCTAAAAACCACAGACCTGAAATGAATGCTTGTATTTTCCTCCCTTTGTCTTAAGGCTGTGGCTCCTACATCTAGCACAGTCTCTTTCCACAATGTTCTAGACAGGAAGGTCTTCCTTTGCAGCACTGATTTGGTTTCAGGTCCATTACATGCAGGCATAGCAAAGGCATTTAGAATATTTAAGAACTCAAATGAAGTTGCCAGAGAGGAGCCTGAAATCTCCTGTTAAATCACCTATGCCATCTGTCCATAATTTCCTGAAGAAATTACTATGAAAACATACAGCCAAGAACATAACAGCATCCCCAGAATTCTTTGTAGATGTGTTCTTAATGTTCAGGATAATTATCTTCTCAACAAGATTCAGTAATAATCACAGATTTTATGTTAGGCAATTTAAGGACTTCATAAGTGGCAAAGACATTTCAGTGTCTTGATCTATATACAGATGAAAGCCATGATCATAGAAAACTTACAGAAAGGTCTCTTCAGGGAAAAGGAGAAGCGTTTGCTACATTTAGTAAATAATTTAGCAGCTGCATTCCCTCTGTTTTCCAGAGAAAGGAATAGGTACATTTTGCCCTAGGTACATGGGTGTTAATTTGACTCAGTTGTGCTCTGCCTAACAGACTCGTGGGTGTCAGGATAAGTGGCTGTTATCTCCCTCAGCTTCTCACCCAGGATCATCCCCAGGGTTCAGCATCCTAACTGCCTCACTCAGCACCTGCCTCAGCAGTAGATAGTGACACAGTATGGATATCAACCGCGACTGTAAGCCAGGCTTCAAGAGCTGTGCTTTCTATCATGTGCATCCACTGTGATCTAGATGCATTAATGCAGGTGCACTTACACAGAATGTGCTTTCTTGAAAGAAAAAGATCAACAGCTGCTCAGCAGAGACAGCAGCCATCTAAAATATTGGCAAAATATTGCAGTTGACGAGTAACATTTGCTGAACTCATTTGATGCCTGCCTGAAAATTGCCTGTGAACAGTTAGAAAGATTCTAAAATGTGCTCATTATCTGGAGGTTTATTCTTCATGTGCAGTCAGCTCAAGAAAGGTTTGCTGCAAACACTCAAAACTCCTCATCAGAACAATTACTTGAAGTTACACAGTACAGCTTTTTGTGCTCCAACTGGGTGGCTTCTCTGGCTTGCACAGCATGAGCTGTGAGTAGAGCAATTAAGTGCACAAATTCATGTCACAATAAGGAAACATGATGATAAACAATTGCTTTTTGCAGTCATCTACCCTAGCAAAGTTTGAGCATTTGATTACTTACAGTATGACAACCAGGATGGGAAAGGGACAGATTGAATTAAAACATTTTTTTAAAAGGATCCAAGAGCCTAACGTTGCTACCTCACTGCTAAAAACCTTTCTTTCACCCTAGAGAAGAAAGGAAAGGAGATGACACCTTCCTTTGCCCCCAGATGTGACATACCCTATTCCAACTGACAAAATCCAAAGCTGATAAAAGTATTCCCTCTCCTTGTGGCAACCCATATCCTCCTGTTAAAGAGTCTTCAGATTTCAACACCAAATTCAAGAAGATCATGTCAAAATTGGGGCGAAGAAAGTCATCCTCATAGTAATGATATACTGAATCCAGTATCAAGACTAGAAACCCAATATATTCATGAGTTCACTACACACTTTAAGGCAGCTTTTGAAATATGGACTATTGGCTAAGTTAAAAATATTCTGAGGAACTTCTTGTCAAACTTCTAAAGGAACCACTGTAACATGCAGGCATTGAAGCGCATTCAGTTGTCATTCAGATCACAATGATCTTAGTTCATGTACATTATTCCTCATCTTTTCCAAATGAATAATTAACACAAATTTTTTAACACACTATAATTTGAGTGCATTAATTTTACACTCCGTTTTCATTCTTAGTAATTCGTGTATTTGATACACAAGTCCCACATACTGTATGACCGCAAATGTTAGTTTTCAGTCACAACACACGACAACAAAAAGGTTTGCTGTCAAGGATTTGATAAAGTGAATAATTTTGCAAGATTCCTAGAATTATTCCTGTGTCGAAGATAAGTCTGGGTTAGGAGCTTGTTTAATTGAGCCTTGATTAATTAGCATCATCTTTAATAATAGAATTTGGCAACCTCTGAAATTCTTGACTGCTAAATCGTCATGAACTAAGTATTTCACTGCTTAGTTCACATTTCCCTGCCTAATCAAGCTATGTGTTTTCTTTCTTGTGCAAGCTAAGTATTTTTGTTATTACCATGCAGGAACAATATTACCAGAAATAATTTGTAGGCATATTTGCCATATGGCCAAAAAATTACACATGGCATAGCTACTTATCCAACCCCCTCTGTGATACTACAAAGAGGGAGAGAGATCAGTCTTGGAGACAACAATAATCTCACCTAAATTACGCACCAAAATCCTCAGCTAATTTGGTATTGTATTTACACTATTTGCCAATTTTGATTATGCTATTTTCTTTCAAATTTCTTCCCCATATATAGCAAAGAACTCAAGTAAAGCAGGAATATGAACTTTGACTTTCACATCTTCCTCTCACAACAGAGCAGGTATAGCAGAAAGAACAGGGAAGCAGGGAGCTCTCTTTTTGCTTTGCCCTATCTTCCAAAAAAATAATTAAACTTAAATTTCACTCATCAGGAAAACTACAGCCAGCTCACTCTTAACCACTTCACCTGCATTTTGCTCAAAAATTACAACAGGGATGATGTGGTAAAACTAAACCAAAGCACACCATCTAAACTCTTACTTTTTTAAAAAAAAAGGTAGAATGAACAAACAAAAAATACTCAAACCAAATACATTACAGAAAAAGATAAACCTGTTTCAAGATTCAGCAGTCCAGGAGCCAAACATTCATCCTGGACAGTTACCTATAGATTTCATAACTGCGAAAAAAATCCCTACAGTAGCTTGGAATCTTTCTTCAAAATGAAAGAAGGCTTTTGTTGCTTCTAATCCTTTCAGAGTACACAAGACTGGATATCACAGCTATGACATTGCTGGTGTGAAAAGCTATTTTATGTAATTTTGCAGTTCGTAAGAAGCATTGGTTAGAATTTTCCTTTCCCTCAGATATCTGCACAGTGTTCATGATAACTATTTCACCTGCCTTTATGAAAGAAAAGATGTAGAAGAACATGCACATTTAGCTAATGTGATGCATAGTTTCCTAAAATAATACATCATACACAGAATACTATGCTTATTTGTGCGACCTTAATGCTGGAGCCCAGTAAATATACTAACCTGCATAGCTCTCACTCTACATCTCCAATCTATGACTCCTGCATTTCTTTATTAACACAGTTTTCTAGACTTTACACTCTTATGTCTTCATTACCTTATGGCATTTCACGCTTAGTTGATCTCCTCGCTGGCATTTCCAGTGGGGGCAGTTAGCAGAGCTCCACAACGAAGCCAGAAGCAAAACCAACCTACCCGAACAGGGATGTGCTTTGCCTTTCTCAGAACTGTGTCTCAGTGGTTTGTTCTAACAGGAGGATAGATCCCCTCTCCAGACATGGCAGTAGTATTTATGTAAATGTTTAACACAACTGTAGAATGTACAGGTGTCTGCCATGCCAAGACCACTGTGTTCTGCAGCCCTATGAAGCACTTAAAGGCCTCCCTTAAATACACTGCTCCTAAATGTTTGCTGATACTGCTTTGTGGGAAAATAGATCACAAACTCCAAGTCCTGTGACAAGTAATGAAGTAGATCACAGTCAACCTCTATCTCATTAAATTGCCCTAGTTATAGTGCAAAGTCAATTGAAACTGATGAAGCTCTGAAACAGGCAAAAAAGTCACATTATCCTATTTTGTGGAAGGGGAGAG
The DNA here is from genome assembly GCF_000695815.1 of Acanthisitta chloris. Classification (NCBI taxonomy): domain Eukaryota; kingdom Metazoa; phylum Chordata; class Aves; order Passeriformes; family Acanthisittidae; genus Acanthisitta; species Acanthisitta chloris. Next base: position 12,874 of record NW_008670764.1, on the reverse strand, counting down.
CAGTATGCAGGTTCTGGTCATTAAATAACTAAAAGTGCATGTAATGAAGACTAGCAGGACAGTGCTAGCTATAAGAATTTATAAAGAGATTACAGTCAGTACAGATTTAGCAAGTGTTCAGATTGGTTTTCCGGCTGTTCTTAAATCTCAGTGTGAAATAGTGACACAGGGTAACAGTCCTTTCACTCTGATGACCTGTCTAGAGTGGAGATCTGTCTGCAACGTGTCAAAGCAGTGTGAAATCAGAAAGCACATATCTGAATCCATATACGTTTTGTTCTATGCAAAGCAAATGTTATCTATTTCAAAGACTCTTGCATAAAGCTCCTCTGTTGCATGCTTCTAATATCCTTTAGCTCTGAAGTAACACAGTGGTAAAACCCAGGAAGGTGGAGCCCCCAGGCACTCTCCAGCTACTGGTGTGCCTTGCAGGAGTCCAAGCTGATCTGGCAGCTTGAGGCAGCTTGTCTCATTTCCACAAAATTATGACAAACAGAACGGGTTCCCAGCAAACCTGCTAAGAGCAAAGAAAGCTTCAGGGCTGGCACATTTCCTGGCTCCAGAGAAGCCCCAAAGCTACTCAGTGCTGGAGGCAGGACTGGAGCAGGAGCAGGGTAGGGCTGCCAGTGCAGCAACCTGGGCCAGGCAGGCAAGTGCTCTGCACGCCGGGCAGCAAAGTGACACGGTTACTAGGCTGCAGTCATGATTTATCGTACGTGGAACACAAATGATGTTTGTTCATGAAAACACAGGTTTGGGGGGCGAGGAGAAGGAAGCCAACAAGAATAACTGAACTGTGTTGATTTATTTATAGACTTTTATGGAGTCTACTCAAGCGCAGATCTTTACATGGGTAAGACAGCATATGTGTGTGTGTGTGTGTCTCTCTCTCTCCTATCCCATTACCAATCAGTCCTGTTCTGTCTTATTTCTACCGAAGCGTGCTCTTGTTAGCAGGACAAACATTAACAACATTTAGACTGAATTGGATTTGTAAGTATTCATATGCATAGCTCCCACAGATGCTATTGATCCTAAGATAAAGTGCATGATTTTCCATTCTTATATAATTTTCAAATGTTCCACAGCTCATTTTGAAAGATTGTCCAGCAAAGATGCTAGGAAGCAAGAAAATGTTAGAAACCAGAAAATTATTTTCATATACCTTTAAAAATCATCTAAATAGCCAACGTTATGCATGCTTAATGATTTAATATAAAATCTATAAAATCATCTATGAAAAATTACCAATCATAAAAGAATTACTTCAGTTGCACTGATTTATTCTAGTACACTATCTTGCATAGTGGTACCTTATGAGAAAATAAAGGAGTATTTGAGAAACGCATTAAGACACTTAGCTTATTAATGGCCACCCATATATAAGCTCATTTTTATTGCCCTAGGCTTTTATGATCTCGCAATGGAAAATTTTTCTTCATATTTTTCAGAAATAACAGAAAATTCCAAGAAATGGAAGCCGCTGCTAGTAAAAGAAGAAAAGCTGAGTATCATCAGGGTTAATAGCTCCTATTTGAGATCCATGAATGATCACAGTGTTCCTTTTCTATATCGAACTTTCAAGTTTCATTAGTAATATGCTGCCTCTCCAGGACATAGGTGTGCTCGTGGTACAAAGGCTATTTATTCACCACATGGAATAGAAGAGCTAGTGGAACAATGGCTTCAAAGGTCTCATGCTTATACATTTTGACAGTAGTTTGTTGGGCAAGCGCTCTTTGGTACTTAAGTATAACTCGTCCTACTTCTTCCTACACTGGCCACAGACAGCTCAGTAGCATATCCATTGCCAGAAAAAACGTTTCCTTTGGCAACATAAGAACTCGACCTATAAATCCACATTCCTTTGACTTTCTTATCAATGAACCCAACAAATGTGAAAAGAGTGTCCCTTTCTTGGTCATTCTTATCAGCACAACTCACAAAGAGTTTGATGCAAGGCAAGCCATTCGAGAAACGTGGGGAGACGAAAACAACTTTAAAGGAATTAAAATTGCCACACTATTTCTTCTTGGGAAAAATGCAGATCCTGTGCTAAATCAAATGGTGGAGCAAGAAAGCCAAATTTTTCATGACATTATTGTGGAGGATTTTATCGACTCTTACCATAACCTCACTCTGAAAACATTGATGGGGATGAGGTGGGTAGCAACATTTTGTTCAAAAGCAAAGTATGTTATGAAGACAGACAGTGATATTTTTGTAAATATGGACAATCTTATTTATAAGCTGCTCAAACCTAACACCAAGCCAAGGAGAAGGTACTTCACTGGTTATGTTATAAATGGAGGACCAATAAGGGATGTTCGCAGTAAGTGGTACATGCCAAGAGATTTGTATCCCGACAGCAATTACCCACCCTTCTGTTCAGGCACTGGCTACATTTTTTCAGCTGATGTAGCAGAACTGATTTACAAAACCTCCCTTCACACCAGACTTCTTCATCTTGAAGATGTGTACGTTGGACTCTGCCTTCGGAAGTTGGGCATTCACCCCTTCCAAAACAGTGGCTTCAATCACTGGAAAATGGCATACAGCTTGTGCAGGTACCGCAGGGTGATCACAGTGCACCAGATAACACCAGAAGAAATGCACAGAATTTGGAATGACATGTCCAGCAAGAAACATCTTAGATGTTAAGATTTTTACAGATGTAAATACCTTTTTTTAAAACAAAATTTTGCTTTAGTCTGGTTATTTTTTGACAAAGTGATCTGTTGATTTACAGGTTAAACTGTGGGATATTAACTGTGAGAGGATTTTTAATGACTGATTTTTCATTCTCACTTTGACTACTGGTTTACAAACTTCAGGCTCTTTTTTGTAAGGACATTACACCAACCACAAGGATATAGAGTCAAATCTCAGATTTTGTATATTATCATCTATCACACATATCAGCTCTTGCATCTGTGTGTGAAAGGACAGTAATAAAGTACTACAAGCTGCTTAACAGTTCACACCCCAGCCTCTGAGATAAGACTAAGGCCCTAAGAAATGAATAATTACAAACATACTTTTATTCTCTTTTGACACCCTACAACCATCTCTATTTAGAGCTTTGTTAATAAGTTAAGCAGTATGTATTTGCACTGAATTTATATGCCTACATCGACATGTATTTTGTAGTACAAGGTGTGCAATTCCCAAATAGCTTACTGAGGGTGTAATAGCAGAATTTAGGCAGGTAAGAACATCAAAGTCTCATTGGCCTTAGCAACAAACCCACAAAATGAAATATATTTTCATTCACCAAATGGCATTTCTTTAAATTATTTCAGAAGATATCCCATTTCTTTTCACTTCCTAAAGTAGCCCATAAAAGATGTAACACAATTTTAAAATTCAATAGGACCTGTAGGTGAAATAAGGGAGATGTATGAAAAACTATCTTAAAAATTCGTGAGAAAAGCATGAATATCTTAACTTTTAATTCAAAGCAAGGCAATATTTCTCATTAGTATCAATGGATTCTCCATTAAATGCCTTACATAGTAATATATAATTATATTGAATGCTGAAAGTGTCAATAAGCAGCATATTTCTTCAATGTCACTCAGTGCACTATGCCTAAAAAAAGTAATACAAAAGCAGCTTTTTAAGGGTAAGCTCTACTTTTTGCTACAGTACATAGAGGAACAATATTCTATCACATTTTTAATGGTGTAGAAAAAAATCTAGTCCAATACAAGAATGCAATCAATTTTCTGATGATTGGACAGCAGAGTACATAACAGTTATGTACAAATTTCACAGCAAAATAGAGGGACTTCAAGAACATGTTTAAAAAAACCCACCCAAATTCTAGCCTTTTTAAAAAACCTGTTAAAGCTCTCAGGTTACTCATCAGAGAGCCAACACTCACTGAGTTCCCTCTCAAGAGATCCCCTGAGTATGCAACAGAAATCAAATATACAAGATTTTATTCCGGTTTCATAATGTGCTTATATGCGCCTAGAATATGAATGTTAATGAAATGTCATGAAAACTCTATGCTAAATTCAAGCCATCTCTATTCAGCACCACCTTATAACAAAGAGGTAAAATACGACATTGCTCGCACATGAGTTACACAGATACAAAACTCACCAAATTTATTATTAGTTGTAGATTGTTCACACCATCCACAGCACACCCGAAAGTCTCGTTCGTTTCAGTTGGCATTGTGTGCTACATATGCAAAACTGTTAAATCTGTACATTATTCAGGATGTCTATAAAGTTGTCAGAAATTTACTGAATAAGAATTTAGAGGAAAACTCTGGCCTGATTTTGCCGTAGGTGTACACAGCACTTTACAACAGTAACAGAGGAATGAAGATGCTAACCTAAAAGATGCTAACCTAAAAGGTTTCCAGTTTCGTGGAAAATTGTTAGTCTTATTCACAGCTACAGCACTATCATTTTGAAAGAAACTATTTGTAAGCAAGGTAAAGTGTGCCTGGCCTTCAAGCCACTAGCAGGAGCTGTCTCAAACAAATCTATTTCTGATCTAATGGTGAAGCTAAACAACAGACAGCTTAGGAGTTACTCTTAATCAACAGGAGCTTGTATACTCTTCATAAATAAAAACAAACAAAAAAAAAGCCCAAAAAACCCAGTAATTTTGTATAAAAATACTGAATTCTTAATTAGGATTTATCCTTCTCTAGTTGATCTAGTCCTTGTTAAAGTTGCTCTTGCTTCCTGTCAAACTCAGAACTCCAGCAAAACAAGGTACAGCTAGTTGCATAGGTGAATATATAACACACTAGTTGGGTGAAGTCCAGTTTTCCTTACCCAAGCCCCAAAATATGCTTGTTTACAAATGGAAATGAGGATGGAATTCATCCCCAGCTCTCAGACAGCATAGGTGCCATCCTGCCAGGAACACACTTTGTAATAATTTGAACCCACAGGCTGCAATCACTTCTGCTATCCCTCTGCACTGTGCAGTAATTTGGGGTTTCTGAAACCACAGCCAAATGGATTTGGTTGCCTTACTTGTGCTGATGCTTCTGTGGCCTTTGGTTAGTAACCAAGAGGACAGCAGGGCTCCCAATCCAGATACCTCAGGGCTCAAGTAGCATGGTAGCCTTGAATTCCTCCTAGTACAAGTAGACTGCATTAATGATTGCAAGGTACACCTCGAAAACAGTATCTGAAAAAAAATTTATTTCCTGCCATTTATAAATAGATAGATCTTTGACAGAAATGTAGATGTTCATCTTGAAACCAATGTACATATTTCCAAGGCATTTTCTTCTGTACTTAGCTGTATATATGTGTAAGTCTGCTTGCTATGTAGCATTCTGTTATGCATGGAGCTGAGTGAGGCATTATATTTGTCCAGTGTTTCAAGAGCCTTAAGCATGTGTGCCCTAACTTTTGAATGTACAATATACTTTTCTTTTGCTGTCAAGTGAATTTAAAACAACACAATGAAAGCCTAATTTTCTACTTCTATTAATTTTCTGATATTAGACTTCACTAGTCTGTTTCACTTAGATTTATGATTTTCTCTTTTCTCAGAAATTTCAGTGTTGCAACCTCGACATAGAAAGGGAGCAATACGTCTGCTCATAGGGACAGCTTATTGTCGCTTTCACTCAGTAGTATTTGTGCCACAAGGGATAATGTTAATAAACAACTGTTTGCCATAGACTTCTTTTATTCAAAGAAATATTTACATTACTAATAGGTCGCTTTGTTTCACTGGGCATGGGACAAATGACAACTTGGTTAAACAGGCTAGCTTCTAATCACTTCAAAAGTGTGACTATAATCACATTTTGATTCCAAAATGGACATGAACAAAGCACATTGAGTGAAGCAGCTGTGGAGGGAGGGGGGGAAGTGCCTCCTCATTTCCACAAAAATATTTCTTTTTTTTTGCTAAAATCATGAGAGAATTTAAACAGAAGGTTCTCAAGGTTCATTTTCCATATTTCCTAATCATAATAATGTTAAGTATCAATTTTGATTCTTTATTTGGATTCTTTTTTCTTCATAATGTAGATGGCAATGGCAATTTGTAAATGAAGAGTGTAATTAACTAGAAAAGCTTGTCAACAGTAACTGAACTTTAGGTGTATCATTATATATGACTGGCTGTACTTATGTATTTATTTGTCTAAATTGTATATATTGTTTTATCTATAGTGTCTGTAGGAGTGCATTCTTTTAGATTAATGTATTATTTACAGTTTTGTGGGATTGCCAGCAAAGCTGCTAATCAAGATACTATTTTTTTGTATCAATGTCAAATAATAAAAAAAGAGAACAAAATCAAGTGAAAAATTGAAGGCGTCCTCTAAGTTTTCTTCTTTGCTTCTTTCTAGAAATGTAAATGGTGTAATCTGAAAACACAGCATCAGTGAATAGGCTTGTTTGTCATAAGAAAGAACACTGTGCTGTAAAAGCAGATTTTTAAAATAATTGAAAAAATAAACAAACCAAAATAATACTTTTATTCATTATTTGTGCAAGAACTTCATCAAGCTGACTTTGACATGGATCAGGTGTATTACTTTATTTGAAGTCCAAGATGCAAGATTTAAGCAGATATGGCAATATCTGGCAAGGTAGCTGATGAGTTCAGCCCCTGCTTTGTCCGATTCAGCTGCTTTGTCATCCCCAGGCAATGAAACTGAATTTTGGCTGTTCTAAGGTGACAAAGCTGTTTGATTCCCTTGGCTCTACAACATGGTTCTTTTGCTACCTCTATGCTGTCTTAACATGGGTGTTTACAGCCATCAAAAGCTACACACAGAACAAAAAGGGAAAGCACAAATGCCCTAAAACCCACACCTCATAAACTCACAATAAACTCACTTTGAAGTTGCTGTGTGACCACCTGGAGGGTACACATACAGAGGGAAGGGCTCCAACACATGTTGATCCTGACAGTCTTTTGCTTCCCCAAGCCTCCACAAAAGCACCAGGAAATAGATGAAGGATCAATCTGAATACACCCAGATTATCCAGTTAGTCTCGTGGAGCATTTGTCTTCCAACATTAATATGTTAAGATGCTGTTTTGCCTAGTAGGAAGGTCTGGGCAACTTTGGGGTCCTCACATCAAAATAAAAGCACGAAACAAAAAAAAACCCACAAAAGTAGGACAAAGCCCCTTTCATTGTAAGAGCTAGGCAGAAAAATTCCTCTCTTTCCATTCTTCCCTTTGTAACTTCCTTTGTAGAACAAAATATCTAACCTCTTGACTACTGGCTTCAGAGGTTAGTATCCAAAACTCATTCATGAAATCGAGGGGAAAATAACACCCATCTGAGAAGAAATTTAGCTTTTGCAAATCGAAGTGTATTTTCTTTGGGTCACCTGTTTCAGAAGCAGCTGAAGACTGCAAGAGAGTCCTCAGGCATCCCAGGAGTGTCTGCAGCATTGCAGCAACCTTATGGACCATAATGAGATGCTTTAAACCAACTAAGAGTTCCACATACAGTAAAACTCCTCCAATCATTTTCATCTTTCTCTCATTTCACCAAGGCAGACTGAGTCTAATTGCAACACTTACATGGTGTTTAATTAATATACAGCTTGGAGATATACAGATACTAGCACTAGTAGGGTAGATTTCATGCAGCTTGATTATCTTAATTACAAGCATTCTATTTTCTCATTTACTTAATTGATTGTCATAGATTTCCAAAGAAATTTGCACTGCCTTAAGTGAAAAAGTAAGTAAAAAAACCACCTTAAAACTGCTGAAGTTGGCCTATTCAAGCATCAGTGTGCCAAAAAAAAAGACCCATATGACATGAAGCATTGTGTTGAATAACATCTGCTTACTTTTTGCTTATTAAAAATATGAATTTATGAAATGGAAGAAGAAGAGTCATCTGGGGGAAAAAAAGAATACACCTTATTGATTCAACTGCACCTGTAATAGAGTTGTCTCAAGTATCCTCTCTGATGACATGCCTAACACAGGAAAAAAGATCCATTTTTCTGCTAGGTCTGCATGTTACCTGACTATATTATAACTCTGCCTCACCTGAAAGAGATAAAGCAGAGCAAGAGGCGATTTATTCGTCATGCAAGATTTATCCTTGAGCATTTATTCTGCAAAGGCAGCATTACATATCAAACTGGGCAGAATTATGTGCAGTGATTTTATAATGCAGGCAACTTTTATTTGGGGGAAGCAAATATCCCAAACTTGAGGTGTGCTGGGTAACACCTACCATATCTGCAGCTAAATGAAAACTATCAAGAATAATTCCAGTCTCTATATCCATTTTTCCTTAAGGACCATACAGTATCTTGATGGAAGTGCTAGCTGGCCCAGAGCACAGAACTATTTAACATGAAATCCACCCTCTTCTGGTAATAAAGACAGCAGCCACATAAGTGAGATAAGCCACAACCACTGTCTGGTCATTGGGCTCCAAGTGCATCATGCTCAGATGATGCATTGATTCTTGCTTAGCATGAGATATTTATAGGAACACTTTAAAAGAAAAGTGGTGCCAAAGTGCAGCGACAGCAGAAGGGGATAAAACATTATTTTTTAAACATAAGGGTTTTTTTTATTGTTTATTCAACTTCATTAAAATCCCTCCTCAGAAAGCATCTTCTATTGCAAGAAGTTTCAACAATTATCCATCAGATCATATCCTCATACATATTTAAGAATGATGCAGTAAAACACTGCATATGTTGTACTGAAGAATGCATTTGGATTGAGCTGTGCAAGGCAAATCGGATTTAAGTCATGTCACAAGCCCCATAAGTTTCAATAGGATTTATGTCTGTTTTGAAAGGACTGAATTTCATTCTCTGCACATTTCATTCTCTCTGCAACTCAGGTCTTATTCACAGTGAAATCAACTGGGATATCATCAAGGTTTCTGGGGAAGAACAGGCAGTTCCCACGCAGTACTTTGCTCACCAGAAACATCACCTCTTATCAAACACAAGCAGGAAGACAAAGGAAGTAGCAATCTCTCCAATTTTTCCTTCAGCCTGCTCCTTATGAAGATAAAGTAGAACATGAGACCGACAGGTTTCTAACCTGTGCAATGAAAGCAAACATATAGCACAAACTCCTGAGAGGAGATGGTCTGCACTGAGTTATCGATTACCTGGCTCTCTGCCAGTTCACAAACATGTTACATTCTGCCACAAAAAGTATGTTTGGCAGTACTAACAAATATATGTCACTAGCGAGAGCAAGAGCCCCACAGGGCTATGCCTGCTTCTTGCAATTTGTTTTAATTTCCTACACAGATTTTATTTTGGCTATCATTGCATTGGAGAAAAAAAATTGTGGTATAATGATGCTTTTCTTGAACTTCATTCATCTGGAAGAATCACACAACCTAAATTAAGATCATTTTCTTCCCCCTTGATACTGCAACTTTGAACTTTCCAAGTTGGCATCAGGACTTACTCGTGTCCCTGCAGTTTCTTCTCCTCCATTCCTCTGACCAGTCACTACACTCAAAGCTTATGGTGTGGATCCCTTCTGGTTCTAGTGTCTTACCTTAAAGCAATATTAAACCTGCTCCCTTTTCCCCGTGTGCTGTCAGCTCTTCATTTAGCATGGTTCCAGCACCCAAAGAGCTCTCCCTCCACGCTCACATGCCGACAGCCTCCTGTCTCAGTAGACTCCAGGCATCAGCAGGTCCTTCAGCTGTGGCTTAGCCCTTGACACATTCCTCTTCCCTGTATCTCCTCCTTCCGCCAACATGCCCTGGACAGCTGTCACTTGCCTGCTTTCCTATTATTCTTTCTTCTCCTGGTGAGAATGTTTACTTCTCTCCATTAGTTTCTTACAAAACAGTTGCACATGGTTTGCCAGTCCCAACTTAAAGCCATTACCATAAGATGGTATGGGCATCCTGACTTCACTGTATATCTTTCTATTCCCTCTCTTTTCCCATTCCAGCTTTCTGCTTAATTTACAAAAATCTCTTTAACCTTACTTTGTTCTTCTGTACTTTTAATCTACTTCAATCTGGTACATTTCTCTGTTGTCTCCATCCCTTTCCTTATGCGCTTTTACACAGCTCAGCGTCCTCCCATCTAGTGTATCCATTCAAACCAGCTACAAAAATAAGAACAAAGGGTTTTATGAAGAGATTGTCCCTACCTGAAGGGTTTACAGTTCTACACTGTCCAACACATGGCAAAGTGAATTCAGCGACTTTCAGTGAACAAGTAGTTCTTGAAGTAGTTCCTTTGAGAACCTTTTCTTTGATACTGCCTGGTCTACTTTTAGGTATATGGAAAAAAAGTAAATCCATCATCTTTTATCTTACCTCTGACTGCAGAGATCATTGAACAGTCTAACACATCTCACTATCACACACTTACTAAGGTTTTTTCTTTATTCCTTTTACCTTTCCTCATGTAACCTTGAATAGTGCATCAGAACTCAAATCAGCATTTTTTCCATATTTCATTTTAACTTCCATTCAATCAAGTATACTTTATTCCATAATTCCAATGTTTCAACCTTTTTATCTGCCTCTGCTCCCTGCCTTGCCTCTACCTTCCTCATATCTTCCTAATAGCCAGACATCTGGCACTGAATCTGTTACAAGAGTATTTGCATGAAGGCTGAGTATGGCAATACTTTTCTCTGTCCCTATCTTTGAGGTATCAACAACTGTGTTATTGGATTAGTTTCACCAGACAGTCTGGCTTATCCTATATTATTGCATTTAAAGCAGAAAATGAACTTCTGCTAGCACCTGGAACAGACAGTAAGTCTCCAGGGCTACAGTAGCTAGTAGACATGGTAGATGCTATTTTTAAAAGTATGTAGTTAATGAGTTTTATATAGAACACCATTTCCCAACATAAAGGCCACAAATTGTTCCAGATCATTCAGAATAAAGTCATCAAGGTGCACTGAGGCTTTGTATTATGTTTGCCATCACTTTGGAATCACTTATTTAGCTTGGAGTTTTATGAAGCTTTGCTTGCAGGATGGTTTATGAAATGAAGTATTGCTGTCCCTGGAGAGTGATATACTGTACAGATGAGGTTAACAGTACTTCCCAAGCACCATTTTATTCTAACCAATTACAGCATATCTGTACTTTGAATTAGTAACTCAGCTGATGCCAAGGTTGATCATAGGCTGCTTTAATTGGTCATTAAAAGGCAGTGTTATTTACTGTCTTGTTACTTGGATTCAGCATTTCTACACATGGGGATAAAACTAATGGGCTAGAATAAAGAATATATATAGCCTGTAATTAAAATTACATTTTTTAATAGGGGAACATACATGCACACAGTGCAAGTGCTGTCATATACTTAGAAGTAGAGGTTATGGAAGTATACATTTTAATTTGTATTATACTGCAATTATACTGTTACTTCAAACAGATGGGCGAGTTGTGCAACATTTTAAAACTGATTTAATTACTTGTAAAAGTATTGGCTTGTGTTAATTGGTACAATAAATTACACAATGGTCCACAGATTCCTTTAAAAGGGACTTTGAATATGTAGTATCTACAGAAAACAAACTGAGCCTTGCAGGCCAGCATTTGGCAAAATACTTATTGACTATTCGTTTTATCAATACGTAAACACGATCAAAAAAGAAATGTGCCTAACATGACAGATATTGCTGTTTAATTGTATCTCAGGGTTAGGTGAATGTTGGAGGCAACATATGCAGCCACATGCCTAGAAGAATGATCAGACTAAGTAAATGTAAACAGGTTAACCTTACTTTCCTCAAAACCCATCACTAGTTATGTGTGCAATTGAGGTAACTAATGTAGGATGATTACTGTTGTCCTTGTTTAGGGCAAAGTCATTTACTAAAACATGAGACATGTAGAAGAAGATCCACAAGAACATGTAACAGCTTATGAAATACCTAGACATCTACTCTAGTCAGTTTGAGGTTTAAGCTCCGGATGTTGTTTCTTGTCTTGAACTCCAAGAATGTCCTAAAATATCCAAAATCTACTAACTCAACAATAATGCTGAACAATAATAATGAAAAATATCTCACCTACTAAGCACCGTAAAAGAGTACACCCATGTTAGATAGCCAAACAAAATCTGTAGGGCAAGAATGGTTATCCAGCTCTGGTGGCAATACTAAGAAAGCTTTCTAGCATAACCAGGCAAAAACCTTGCAGGCTCTTTTGTTACACTTTGGCACAAAGCTTACACTGGGGAAGAGCACATTTTACCTTGGAGAATAAATCATGGTGACCCAAAATGTTACATCTTAGGATTTCTAGGATCTAAGAGCGAACCCTTAGCAGACAGTTACCTCATTTATGACAAATCATCTACTTCCTGGACATTTTAGATTAAATGCTTTAAAATTCTTTTCATGGTTTTGAAATTGCTGTGCTGAAAATGTCATTGAAAACAAGCTTGCACTTTTATCTTCTGCAAAACTCAAGAGAAATACCACTTCAAAGGAGTACATTACATTTCATTTGAATGCTGGGACAGAGACACCAGTAAGTAAACTAAAAATCATATGAATTGTCAGTGTTCATACTACCACTTGTCCATATTTTCCCTTTCCAGCTCTGATCATCAATCATTTAATTCTCTTTTCCACACCCTTCAATTTGAAAAGCACCTAATGTTTTATTATTTTTTATGCCTCACAATTTCTGTAAAGTTGCACATTGTTCAAGGAAAAAAAATGCTTAATGTAATGCAAACTTCTTGAATTAAAACCAGAAAAAATTGTACCTGGAAAGTTGTACTTGCATGCATGCACTGTCTGGCAACATACAGAAAAAAATATGAAATAGAGAAATGAAATGAGAAACATTTTGATGTTCCTTAACATGTACTGTAAGGATGGGTGGCAACTCATGAGGAGAGCAAAGAGCATGCGTGGTTCTTGGCTGCTGCTGGGGT
>NW_008670763.1:0-39433 GCF_000695815.1 Acanthisitta chloris | reverse complement strand
CTCCCTCTCCCTCTCCCTCTCCAAGACAGTGTATGTAAATAATCCCAGAGATATTCACTTTCTCATCAGTGCTATTTTTATCAGTGGCCTCTGGTTAGTGCTAGTTCCATTATGAAAATGTTTCTATGTGTTTCCCAGAGGGGTTTACACACTGTAGAAAGAAACATGCAGCTCTAGTGTGTTGCCATGTAAATATCACACCTGAAGGTAAAAGGTGCTTTTTTTCTTAATTTTTTACACTCACATATACACACAAACACCCTTTGCTGGATTGCTGCACAGGAGTGCTTTCTCTGCAGATGAACCTACTGTGTCTGACAGTGTCACACCCTTTGCTTCCTACAGGGGAGAGGGACCAGTCCCTTGGAGTTCTGAGCACAGGTGGTGAGCAGAGTTCTGATTCTCAGGGTGGATGGGCCTCAGCAGAGGCTCTTTATTGTATAGTTTTTCCTTTTAAATAGATGTAGTATTTTGAGCATTCAGCGGGCTACTTACAAAAGATCCATATAACAGGGAATTTTGCTTTACATTTATATTTACCTAGAGACTTCTTACAGGGTGTGACTAGCTGGTTTGTATGTGATGTACAGAATCTCATCTTAACAAGATAAACAACATTAATAATCTACTCAGCTTTTACAGTGGAAACTGCTGTTGTTGGTCAGCTGTCAGGGGTTTCTGGTAGGATTAATGAGCCAGGTTTAAGTACATGAAAGTTAGAACACTACTTTGTAAAACATGTCATTCATTTGGTTTTATGACCCCTGTTCATTTTCATGAGCCCAGGCAATACTGAGTTGCGAGCAGTGTTTACAGCCTGCTGGTGACATTGAACTTTGTGCTGCCCAAGGCCAATTCCACTTCTATCTGCCCTGAGAGGCTCCAGCACTTCCCTTTGATGCAAATGGTGGAAAAGCACAAGCAGATTGAGTATCTGAGAAACTGGAGTGAGCTTTCTTTCGCTGTAATTCAGTAGTTACTGATTGCCAACACGATAGTGCTGATATCATGAGATATTAATATTCATTGCATATCATACTACCTGTGCTATATGTTCTGGTTCAAAGTGGGTGGCTTCCTTGGCGTTCTACTGGTGCCACGCTGGGAATGGTTCTTTGAAAAAATCTTGGAGGTAATCTGAAAATTGTGCAATTCATGCACCACAAAAGTTGTGGATGTTAGTGTTGTCTGTGTGGTCTCTATCTATGTCAAATAAGTTTCATTAGCATTTTCGGTGTAGTTCAAAGGCAAGAAAAAAAGAAAAGGGAATGCATTTTGCCTTTTAAGGATGGCTTCATGGGGGGAAGTGCCATTTAAAGGGTTTCTTCTTGAATGACGTGCAGTAGAGATTCTGAGTTAGTGTCAAGTTTAGCTTGGTGACAGCCCAGTTTGTGCCCCTGAACGTATTTGGTCTTCTGCTACATGTCCTGCTGGGTGGGTGTATGTGATATTCTGCATGTCCACTGGAGAAGCCTGACCTATGCAGTGCAGGTCTCCTCCTGTGAAACCTCAGAGCTAGGTAGTACACATCATACAACCTTTGGTTTTAAAAATCTTTTCCAACTGAATGAAAAAAGAGAATTACTTGAATTTGTGTTTCTTCCTGTTTTGAAACATATTCAATTCAGGCTTTTCATTCTTGTTTCTTTTAAGTTGTTTCTTTTCAAGTTTCAGACTTGTTTCCAAAGTCTGGATTGGTCCTACTTTCCAATGTATGGGCAGTGTGGGCATGGAATGAATGCAACTTGTCATCTGGCTTGTGCACATCTTCTTAAAAAGGCAGCTGTTTGCTGATTGAAATGTAGTGCAGATGAACAGTAAGCATGGCAGAGAGATAAATACCTAAATATGTCTAAATATCTGACTAGATAACTGAATACAAAGATTCTGTAAGTATTTTGTCCTTTTTTAACCTGAATAGTTTAAATGGTTTCTCGTTGTTTCACTGTTTGGAGCTTCTATTTATTTATGGAGGAATCTGCTTGTCTTTCAAGTCTGGTTGTTTGGTAAGATAAAGACATAAAGACTTACCTGAAATGGACTTTTTACTGTTTCTCAATTCAGTATCATTTAGTCATCAACTTGTCTCATAAATGATTCATTCATGTTAACAGTCAGCTGTATATAGCAATATGTTAATTGTTACATAATTTGCATGCACATATCCAAGGGAAGGCAAGCTGCAGATTAAAGCGAAAGATTCCAAACATACATTACCATCCATGCTGACAAAAGCTATTAACTGCATTATTATGAGCACTGTGGTGGTACTGATGAAGTTGACCTAAAACTACTTTGCCATTTCCAATTATATCCTTGGTCACTCTATCCTCTGTGTGCTGCAGAGGAAACTGTACAATATTTAGGCAGATCAAGCCAGTGGAGTGCAGAGTATATGAAAAAGATGGTAATATATAACCAGTCCTTTCTCAATGGTGGTAGGAAAATTGCAACGTTTCTGGGCAGTTTACACTGTGGCTTGTGTTTTGGTTTTCTCGATTGAATAAATTAATGAGTGGTCAGCATTTTTCTCTAATGTACTTCTGTGGTCCCTTTATATCATGTATTTGATATCTTAGAGTCAAAGAGAATGTTTGTGATATGTAAGTTGTAGAAGTTCATAATTGCCATTAATGAATTGCACTAAAGATTTTTATTCTGAAATATGCTGAATGCCATTCTCCCCTGCTCCATGGTAACAAATAGAAACTATACTGATTCTTTTAAGCCTTTGCTTCGGCCAGTTGTTACAATACAATAATAATTCAGTTTAACAAATGGGAACTGGCAATCCTGCAGCAACATTTACTTAATTGGCTCTTGAGTGCAGCCACCACTAAAAAGATGGAACGTTGTTAATTACTTCACTGTGCTTCTAAATAATTGGTTTCTCCTCTCTCAAAACTGTAAAGGCTTTTCTACCTGTATGTTTTTTGGTTGGTTTTATGTTATGCCCTATCCCTTTGACTCTTCGCTTCCTTTGTGTCATTCCAAACCAGCATCTCTTTTTCCACATTCTCCTAGATTGATTCCAAATGCCAAACAGCTGTTTCAGACTGGGATTTAAGATTCAGATTAGATATTGGGAAAAATTTCTTCACTGTTAGGGTGGTCAGGCACTGGAAGAGGTTGCCCAGGGAGGTGGTGGAGTCACCATCCCTGAAAGTGTTTTAAGTGCCCTCTGGATCTGGCACTGGAGGATATGGCTTAGGGTTTAGGGGTTACAGCAGAGTGGCAGGTTAATGGTTGGACTTGATGCATCATCTTAGATGTTTCCTCCAACCTTGATGATTCTGTGATTCTATGTCTGCAGCCTGGAACCCAGATCTGAGTTCACCTGCATTAGTTGTTATAGTTGATGAACATAAGTCAGGGGTGACACACTCAGCTGGAATGCAGGTCAGGACTGGAGATGCAGAAGAGTGGGCTTTGCTCTTTCTTTTTTAGTTACATTGGAAACAAATTGAGTTAAACATACTCTGAGCCAACTTTTGCAGCCTGATAAATTAGATGAGTGTATGTGAAGCCCTAATGTTCAGCAGTTTGTATTGCTAAGAGGAAATTGAAGTACATTTGTAAGGTTATTTTAGGAAGTTGATCAGCTGCGTTTCTGTTTTTGCTGGGAACTGTGGAAGGTTGAAGGTGAAATGAGTTCTGTTCGAATATTAGTCTATATAATTCTGGGACAAAACCATGGGATATGGGTTATAAGCTGATTTCTTTTTAAGAAGGGCTCCACTGGGCTTACCTTTCCTCTTGTGACTGATATTAAACATGGATTGATGGAATACTTATGGTGACATTTTTCTGGGGTTTTTTAGGCTGAAGGTCATCTTAGACTAAAGACTACATTCATTATGATTTTTACAGCTGAGCTTTATCTGTATGGCTCTTCTAGCTAAGAATTTAAGCTCATTATTTTGCAGTAAGATTGTTTGCTTCCTGACACGATAACCTGATTTACAATGAATGCTATTAGTAGTCTGTTCTTTCTTAATGAATATAATTAGGCTGAAGACACATGAAACACAATTGACAAATGCTGTGTATTGATTTTAAGCCTGACCTGATTGATGTACTAGAAGAATAGCCAATTTTCCAATAATAAGCTATTTGTCTAGCAAAATAAGTGTTAAATCTTGGCAACTATTTGAAATTGCATTAAGGGGTCAGTGCTCTAAGTGCCTCTTAAAGAAGGTCACTTGCAAAAATCTATGCGTCCCCTTATCACTCATATGCACATCTGCAAACATATAGAGGAACTGTTAAGAGACATGGAATGAGAGCAAGTCTAGAAGAAAGCATATGTCTGTCATAAAACCAGGAATTATCACTGAGTTCTGGCACCATCCTCTTGGAAATACTTCACTTTTGCTATCCAAAATCTGTTTGATACAAAAAAATTTCTAATGAACTGCTGGATCTTGTCATAGTTCATGTACATCTGATGTATTAAAAAGTCGCTGTGAGAAATACGTTGTGCACAGTGATTCTTGTTTTGATTGTTTCTGACTTGGCATAAAGGATCCTGCTTGCAGTTGCAAGGGCAGGAAATTCAATGATTTAATACTTGTCACTCAGTGGAAGTATGCTGCTCTCTTTTTCCCCAAGAATTGATGTGATCAGTTTGCCTTGAGTGGCATGGGCCACCCAAGCGAGCAAATTATTTCCTTCTCTGGTTTTATACTGAACATACATGCAGAATGCATTTCTTCATCACTTTGAGCTTCATCTGTGAAGTTGCTCTTTTTCCCTATGATGTGTTTATCTGTACATACTTGCCTTTTTTCAAAATTTTTTTTAACCTGTTACTGCCTACTTGCTGACAGCCCTTTTAAGTGTGGTTTGAAGTAACACTGACACAAATGCAAATGCTTGGCACAACTTCAGCATATTCCTTTTGAAATATGTTTAAACTGCTACGTTGCACTTAGAGTTTTGTGTAATGTTTAAGCTTGGCACTTAAGCAGTCTTTCCTTTAAGCCATCAAGTGGGAGGGAAGCACTGTAAGGTTAGATGTGTCACTTTGCACGTTCAGTGTAAAACTGAATGGGGAACTGCGCTGGTAATGAGTTCAGCAGCTTTTTCTCTGGACCAGAGGTATCGTTCGTATCCTGGCTGGCTTCCAGCATGAACAGTTGCACTCTGCTCAGCTATTTATTTCCACTAGCTCCAATATTTGAGTCCACTTTGCTTTTTACACTGTTACTGTGTTACTCCCCAGTGCAAGCTAAACTGCTTTTTCCCTTAGTTGGCAGCTTTTCTGAATAGATATGAAGTAATTACTGTGAATAAATCTGTTCATAGTAGATTTCTTAAGTGACTGAGGTTCCTTAGTAGTCAGGTTATTTGTAACATACTATATTACTCATATTATTTTCTCTTGTAGGTTTACATAGAAGTGTGCATATTTAAAAGCATGGCCCATAATACTCAATGGTGCATTTTTCCAAATAAACTAGTGTTTTAAGAAGTATTAGAAATAACAGGACTGTTTTCCCACAGCAGCAGCAACAGTTCACTGATGTAGGCAGAAAGATTTGTGTGCCTTTTGGAGGTTTTTATTAAGTTAGAAAGAACCTGTGTATGCTCAGTCAGCTGAGACCTCTAGTGTCACCATGTTCTTTAAATGACATGTTGCATTCTTCATTGATTATAAATTGGACTGTTGCTCCTGTAGTGGGAAAAAACTTGTGTCTGTGTTTTGCTTTTTCAGTCTGCAACTTTTTCTTTTAATAGTAAAGTGCTAAGCCAACAGTTTTTAATAGATCAGCATGCAGAAGTAGTGCTTTTCCCCTCATATTGTAGTTTTGGAAGACTTTGTTAAACAAAGCTGATTACCTTTGCTCTGTGCTCCTCTCAGCCTCACCCAGCCAGCTTTCTGACTGCAAAATACTCCTGGACAAGTGTGTTGCATATTGCTGTGCTCCTTCCTCTCTGGTGACCCTCCTTGCTCCTCATCCTCTGTGCCTCTCAGGGCAGTAAGGTGGGTTTGCCTACACACAGCAGGATGTATAACCCCACTGCAGTGACCACAGCTCCAGGAATATCCCCAGCCTTTCTCCATGAAGGGTGACCTATGTGTGTTACCTTGCCAGCTGAGTTAGAGCTGTCTTCAGTGCAGCCTGGAACCATCTGTTCTGAATTGGTTTGCAGGTGTGCAGCACTGAGTGAGCACCTCAGCCACGCAGGACTCTATGCCTGTAGCTGGGCATCTGGTTGGAGTAAACTACACTGGTCCTCTGCTGTTTTTGTTGGCTTAGGAGGGTAACAAGCTAGAAATGACATAATTACAGTGGTGCTAAAGATTTTGCTGTCTGGCTGGTATGGAGGTAGGTAGCTGTGATGGAGTTGCCTCACTCTTGACAATACAGGTAATCCAGATTTACTGGCTTTAAACACATAAGGTTATTTCTTTGTTTTGTTTCCAAAATTTGTTTGCAGTTGGGTTTTTTGGTCTCTTTCTTTTCTGTCATTTTCTCAAAATTTGCTTGAAAAGAATTAAATGACTGAATTCAATGGCTAGGGTTTTAACTGAAATGAAACCCAGCCCTAACACCCTGGAGCCCAGAATACCAACACACTTGGAAGAAGTTTCTAAAAGTGAGGAAACTCTTGAAAGTAACAAAGTGACAGTTTATTACCAAATCTTTCTAGATTACTGGCATTCTGAAATGTTTCTCTTACTATTCAAATAATGACCAAATTCAATTCTGCAAGAAATAATGGGACTAATTTTCAGTGTTGGTATTATTAGAAGAAATTAATGTGGTATTACATAAAATGATGCATACCCCAGAGAAGATCCTGACAAACAAATATGCTTTCAAAGAATATACTGTGTCACTATTGTACATGCTATACAATATTGTACGTTTCACGAATTATGCGTGTGATGCGCAGAATGACTTTGTTTGGTGTCCTTGGACTTTAAAAGTCCATAATTACGTAAGTAGTGATAAAGGGGTTGCAGAGCTGCAGCAAGCTGTCTGTTCCCAGCAGATGGCAGGGTATCCCAGTCTATTGCATCCAGCTGCATATTGGGTGCAGCCCAGGCTGCCTGATGTGCTTTTGATATACTCCCTCATTTAATACTTGCAACGTGCCAGGTGCCTTTAAAACTATGAAGTACTCCTGTATGTTACTTCTATGAAACTTCTATGAAAATTGACCTTACTTGTGAATATTCTAAGTCAATGACCTATGTGCCAGGGCAAGGTGAAGCATTTGGGAGCAGATGGTGCCCAGGACCCTTCCGTGGAGGAAGGGTGTTCTGTGCAGGTGAGTGGTCACAGGCTTGGCAGGTGGCACGGCCACCTCAGCTATGCCAGGTTGCTATGAGATGGAAGAGATTCCACTGCTCCAGATGCTGCTGAGACTGTCAAAGAACCAGAGGTCACACAGCACTAAGGCTGTGTCCGTGCTTGGTGCTGGGGAGGCAGTGCTTGTTAAAAGAAATCAATTTCTCCATTAATGATTTAAGCAACTCCTTGAGTGCAAAGTAAAAATTCCTCTTAATACCAGGAGAGAGTATGTTGTTTTTAGAAGGACCATTGTGTAAAAAGTGGGTGTTAGTTAGATATTTTATCCTGCTGGTAGGATTTTAGCCAAACAGCCCTTCATCTGCTCCAGAGCCAATTATGTTAATGGTCTCATAGATCTAAAAGCCATGGCTCTATGTCAGGCATAGGCCTCTTGCACAGAATGTCTGTGTGCAGATAAAAGGGCACCTGACATACGCTATGTGCCAGCCACAGATTAATGTAGCTCTCTTTCTATTGGGCTTGTGCTGTGATCTCTCAGTAAATATTAGTAATATATTTAATGAATAAAAATTAAGTAGGAGAGAATTGAATTGCATTCATTTTGATAGTAGTTGTTTCAAGTTGATATCAAATCAGAATAGGGTAAAGCATAAGGAATAGAAAGATTTAAGCAAAGCATAGGGAATAGTAAGATTTAAGCCTTCCCAAAGAGAGCATAGTTCATGAACTATAGAGTTTTGGTGTTTGTGAGAGCTGGTATTTTTTAACCTAATAGTTTAGATGATTGTGCTCATCTGTTCTGTGTCATGTGGTATTAACCAACAGTGTTAGAAAAACCCCACAACTCTCATGACACCCTGGTATCTATAGGGCTGTCCCTGCTAGCTACGTTCTGTGGGAGGCACTAACATCAATGGATGGTGCTAACATCAGGTCAAGACTCATATAAAGCAATTTAATAATAGGGAAGTAGTTCAGCTTATATCTGCCTATCAGTATAGATAATGCTATTGAGAATATTTAAACAGGTCTGAGGGCAGGGTGTTGTATTTTCAGTTTTTATAATATTTTTAGTGAGGTCGTTTTATCATCAGGACTGATGAGCAGTGGCAGACGGGCCCTCTGTGCTATGTGCTCATCTTACCTGCAGCTGAGGGAGGAAGAAATGGACCTTGGCCAGGCAGAGAAGCTGAAATATTCCTTGCTCGGTTCAGCCCCACCTGTATCTGTAGTTATGTTACTCAGCAGCACCTATATTGGCCTTTGTAGAAATTAACCTCACCTTGATCTAGGAAATTAATTCATCCTGTGGAGCTACTGTGTTGTCAGAAATCTACCTTTGAAGAGAAAATTGTGAATACCACTTTCTACCTTTGATGGCTTTTTTTTTATCGTTTGTGCTGTTTCTTCCCTCGCCAGTCCTCAATTCTGGTAGCACTGACATTTTCCATAGCCTCCTCCAAATATTCAGCCATGAAAAATTAAGCAATGAAGTGGAGAGATAGCTGTGAGTGGGAATGACCTTTGCAGCCCTTTTGTTTTGTCTCTGTTGAGGTGAACATGTCAACAGCTGTCAGCAATAATGCTTATTCCTCCTACAGCAATGTGATGGATTGATATGTGTACCAATATATGTTAGAAATTGAAATAAAATATGCATTTTTATATAATTTATCAACGTTATGATGGCACAAAAAAGCCAGTCTTATGAATAATACAGAGATCTGCAGCAGGCATTATGTACTGTAGGTAATAAATGCAACATCTCTCCTAGACTACCAGGAGAGTTGTAAAGCAGAATGCATTAGTTCTGCTATGTGATAATAAATCACTTTAGTTTGTCAGAAGGCTCTGGCTAACTTTTACTCCTGAGGTATGAAAGAACGCAGTGCCATACGGCTCTGGATGGTTTCTGAAGTGTTTAGGCTGGCTCTGAATCTCCTGGGTAATGTTTTGAGTGAGCGATATGGTTGGATAACAAGTGGCAGTATTTCTCAGGTATCGATGTTGTGATGCCTCCCATTGTTTTATTGCCTAGAGTGGCTGATTTTGTCCTAATTGGAACTGTAGCTCTTCTCTGATGTTTTGTGTCTCTATTTGCAACATGGCTCTGTGTCTCTCTGAAGAGCTGTGTGAGAATGCTGAGTGACAAGCTGCTCTGCTGCTCGGGCAAGTTTTGGAGAGGGCAAATGTCAATTACCCTTTTGTTTTCATTTTATATGCCTAAGCATTGTTTTAGGCAGTCCAAATAAAAGCTACATTTCCCTATGCTTCCATGCATATCAGCTGATCATTTCTGCAAACAGCCCAGATGATGGCAACACAGAGTAGGTAGAAGCAGACCTGGGCTGATTATGCAAGATTAGAGGGAAAACTACTTGTGTAAACTTCACTAAAATACATGAGATATGTCAAGTTAATTAATTTCAGTTTAATTTTCAGAGCATTATGTGTTGTGGTGTTCTTAGGAAAGACAGAGTCTTTCTAATCCATGTTTTCATAATTTGCACAATTCTTATTTAGATTTTAAAAGATGGAGTCTTCCCACTTTCTAGCCAAGCAATAAAGGAGAAAGTATAGTAAAAATGACATTAATAAGTTTCATTGTCTATACAAAATATGCTACAGTGTATATACAGTGTGTTACAAGGTATTATCAGAAAACAATACCTCTATCTAAACTGCCTAGTATGTGTAGTATGACTAGCTTCTCTTTTATTTTGTATGCTTTCTACTCGAAGAAACCTTTATGAATTGCTAGTATTTTTGTTGTATTTTCAGAGCTGTAATGGGCTTTAGTATCCCAGGTGATTACAAGACCAGTCCTGTATTTCTCTGGCTATGCCTTACACGAATCTTGAGACACCCCAAGTAAAGTTCCTGTTGTATAGGAGCAGCCCACCAGCTGTTGCAGGTACTCACTTCTGCTGTTGGCACTGTCCGAAAACAACCTCCTTTGTCTTTTCTCATACTTGATGAGAGATGTGAGATCTTCCATCTGCAGACAGCAGTGTCCTTCAGGAGTGGCTGTGCTGGGGTTCCAGAGTTGCCTGCTCCGTTTTTCTTCATCCTTGGATGTGTCCTTTCTTGGAATATGATTCTCCATTGCATGGCATGCTTTGGACTCATAGGTACTAAGCCCAAAGACTGGTCATGACACACTGTCACTGCTGCTGCATGCCTGGGATGCTGCTGGGGTGGTGGTGGCACTTCAGGGGGACCTGGCTGTTTGTTTGGCCCTGTGTGTGGTGCCACACAAGAGCTATCCCTGCTCAGTTGTCAGTGAAGACAACAGAGTTTCTGCATGGACTGCACTGAGTGTCATCTCTTTCTGTTGTCTGTAGAAAGGAGGAGCTAGAAGCTCCCCATGTTTACATGGAGACTTTGTGCCTCCTTTTGCCTTGCTCATCATACTCTGGGTGCTTCCCTGGTCTAGGGTAGTTCTGTGTGTGACCTGTGCAGCTGAGTACATAGGAGAGGCTCAGCTCTGTACTCCATGAAGAGCAGCATCTCTCAGTCTTTTCTATGGGTTGGTACATTCGAACACACCAGTCTGTATTTTGACCTGTCTACTAAAATTGCATTGCCAAGTGCCATTGTGACTCCTGAGTTACATCCATTCAGAATAATTGTTTTGTTCTTACAGAGCTCTGGATGGTTTAATTAGTCTCATATTTATGGTAACTGATCTGTAAACATTCCAGCTTCAAATAATTTAGTGATATTTTACTCTGGAATTGTTTACAGAAAATATTGTGTACTTTAAAGAATGGCAATATCTTTAAAATTATTCTTCTGCAAATTACTCAATTGCAGATTGAGTACTCAGTGTTGTGACTAACAGTCTTTCTCTTGTTTAGAATTTAAATAATAATAAGTAGTTCCATTACTGTATGTAACAAACAGCAATGTTTGTTACATACAGTAACAAAATGCTACCCTATTTCACTTGCTTTGTCTTGCAGAAAAGCAAGTGAAATAGGGTAGCATTTTGGATTTTAATTTGTTTTAAAGCAGTGGTGTACTATAACTTTTACTTTGCCTTTTACTTTGCCTTTCACCCTTTTCAGTTCTGGCAGTGTGTTGTTATTCAGGTGTTTTTCTCAACTTAGCCGTGGTCACTGGCAGATCACCACAGTTCTGTATTGCTGTTTTATTGGTCAGTCTCATTTCCAGAGGAGAATCTGACAGAATCATTTAATGTTGTAGTCCATCTTGTCTGATAATGGAAATGAAGAATTTGCAAAACAGGCTTTGTTAGTTCTTGGTGTGTGGAGCTTCCTCTGAAAATAAAGAGAAGCTGATGTGCAGAAAAATTGAATGACATTGCAAATCTTAGTGATTATATCGATAACTGTCAATCATCATTTCCCTCTACTTGAGAAAATATCCCTAAAGCCTCCAGACTCTCTGAACAGTCCTCTTTCATTTTGATTTATCCTCATTCCAAACAAACACCAATTTCCTTGTTAACTGGAGCTGGGAATTGATGAAAGCAAGCTATATTTGGGTTAGTTTAAAGAACTGCTGGGACCAAGTCCCTGACTCTTCCATGCAGAAGTCTGGTGTGCTTAGTCCAGCACGCAAAGGCACTTGTTGGCAGAGCTGATACGTCTCATGGCAAGACTGAGGTCCTATCTGCACCTGCTGCTTCACAGTGTCACTGAACCAGCTTTGAAGCATTATTACCTGCCTTAGAAACTTTGGCCACAGTATTTTGCTTTCCAGTTCCTGATTTTCCTTTTGGGGATAGCTTTCATTAACTTATGTATCGCTAGCGTATTTTGAAATCTTTGGTTATGGTTGTGTGCTTTTTGTGAAACAATAATTGTTCTTATAAATCAAGCTGGCTTTATCATAACACATCACAAAGTGTAAGAACTCCTTCATCCCTGTCAGAAAGATGTTGCTTTGGAAATTGCAGTAGAATGTGACATAGACTATTTGATCTAATGGCTGACTGTGCTTTCAACAAAACGTGATGCAGACTCTGTTCTTTGATCTCATTTGTCCTCTTAAAGCACATTTCTGGAGTGTTTCATGTACAGAATTCATGTGGTACAGAATAATGCAGTGCTGCAAAAATGTAAGTTTTAATGCTGTAAACTGAAGCTGCAGAGCATTATTGCACATGAACAGCTTTATCACAGACAGACCTCTTCTTACAGCTGTTATTGAGAATAAAACACCTGGAGTCTTCAGATCAGACTCTGAGGAGTTTGGCACTTGAATGCATTTGGGTTTTTTCCAATGTCTGTATGGCATTTCAGCTTTCCTTTGTAAGACCATAAATGCTCTACTTCCTATACAGAGTCTTCATGATTAAATGCAGTGTGAGAAGGAAGGATTAAACACAAGTGAAAACAGTGTTTCTGTATGTCTCCCTAAGACATCAAGTGTATTTGCTGTCACTGATGAGATTTTTGATTCCAGGAACTGCATTGATGCAGTAGCCTGCAGAAGCTCCCTTGAAAGCAGAAGAAACAACACCTCTTCAAATTTAAGAATATCATACCTTCAGGATAGTACTTATGACGTAAAGCAATGGCTGCTTGAAAGTTGTGGAAAGGGCTTCAAAGCAAGGCATCCAAACACATGCAAAGCTTCTATGGACTGATGAAAGTGGGAGAAATAATTGCAATTTTACTCACTAAAGGTTTCTATTTATGCTTTGTGAGTAGTGAGGGAAGAAGGAAGAGGCATCAGGCAGGAATGGGCTGAAGACAAGGAGCTAGTTTAGATGGTGTGAGGTGAAAGAGAAGAACAGGTTTATGTCAGAGTGAGGAAGAAAGAAGACCAGGAGCAGACACAAAAAGGCAGTAAGGATTAATATGAAACAAGAGGGAGCTGAGGAGGGTACAGAGCACATGTGAGACTTGGGATGTAGACTGAGCTCCATTACACCAGGGACTGCTGCACTCTCCGGCTCAGTGCTGCAGACAGGTTCACACACACAGTGTTTGCTTCACAGGATCCATAGTTGATAAGTCCCACTAGCTCTCAGCAATAAAATTTACTTCAGGCAAAAATAAAAAGAGAAAATAGAAAGAAAATTTCCCACAGAGGCCCATGGCACTGAGCAGAGACTGGGTCCCTGGATCAGCAGTTCTTCTCTTGGGAAGGTTATGGAACAGAAGTTAAGAGACCTGTGAGACTAACAGCAACTCCAGAGGCAGTCTAAACTTCTTGACTCTGATGAGAAAGTTTCTGTTAGCAGCCCTGTGCACCTGCTCACCAGAGCTGAATTCGAGTTCTCTGTTTGCCCTTTTTCTCTTGTGGTCTGATGCTGTAGCAGAGCTGCATTCCTTCATGATGTAGGACAGTCTGACATCATTCCTTGATGCTGATGTCATGTCTGGATTTTTGGAGGTGATAATTCTTCCCATCTTCCTCACTGTGATATGGCATCACCGATCAGGGCTTCTTCCCTGTGTGGGGCTCTAGGAGAAGTTTCTTCTCCACATGGCTATAACTTAGTAAATGTTTACTATTTAAACTTTTCTCAGTGTAATTTTATGGAAGTCTATCTATAGACACTATTGAAAATAATTTCCAAATAATTTCAGAGCATAACAAGAATGATGAATAGAGAACCTCAACACTGCAAACTTTGCCTCGTAATTTACCTTTCTCAGATTAAATGTAGATATGGGCTGTGGCAATGACAGATTTCCACTTCTGACTTGCTGCTATTTATTTTCCTTTGATCAACATTGTTTGGTTTATGACCTCCTAGCCCTCTCCCCTTCCCCCCCATTGGAATTTTATGCTTAAGCTTTCCATACAAAATACCTGATATGATTATTTCCATGATAAAAAGTACCTGAAACTGTAAAACACAAATGCAGAAATAAAGATATATAGCACCATGTGTCACAACAGTGCTCTTTCATAAACACTTGCTTTGCACTGGAGTAGACTGAGGGTGATAATATATGAAATGAATGCAAGAAATATTTCCTACTCCTTAAACACTTCTAAATCTTCACCAGGATCTTGGGAGAGACTCTGTATAATGCATAATTAGAGTCAAACTTTTGAAATAGGAAGGCTGTAGACTGCTTTCCAAATTACAAATACAGATGCAAGACCACATTGGGGGCTGTTCCTTCAATAATATTTGCAAATAGCTGTTTAAAAGTTTAACCACTTTTAAGTGCAAATGTACTAATACTTTAAAGCTTAGCTTCTTTGATCTGCAAGCCAATTGACAGTTTATAGCCTGCAATGGGTCTGTTCCAAGTCTTGATGATGATAGAGAGAAATGGCTCCATCAGATTCATCAGATGGCTCTTGAAATCCTTGTTTGTTACAATATCTTGGTTTCAGGCTCTGAATATGAAAAAAAGATTATATTTTTTTAATGTTGTATTTGCTCTGCTGTTAGTTTACCCCGTACTTCTTTCTCACTAATGTTTCCAGCATGTTTATGAAGGTGAGTGAATTAAATCAGTACAAAATGAGTACATATATTTGGATTTCACTCTGAAGAGACTTGCAACACCTGATTGTTTCTGGCTGATAGGTAAAAGGACGTTGACCTACAGGCAAAAATGTTGTCTCTGAGTTTTCTGTATTCCTGTGCAGACCTAATTTTATGGGAAAAGAAATTATAATAACAACAGTATCTTTATATGCTCACTACTATAATTCATTCTTCATGTGTTGCTTAATGGTTCTTGTAAGTAATTAAGTCATTAATTGCCCCTAGTCCTCTTTCAAACACGTCTGTTAAAAACCTCTCTTCTTCCATCTCTTTTGGTAAAGCTACTTTTAAAGTCTTCAGAATTATTTCAAGATGTGTAAATGTATCATATCAGAGAAACATCTTGCCCTGTAGCTGTGTAATTAACTTCTACAGCCAGATGTATTCTTCCTTTTTCTTCTTAGTTCCAATTTCTCTGTAGTCTCTTGCTTTGAGTTCTCCGAACTCCAGCAGTACTGCCTTTGTGAAAGCACAATGACCCAGCAGAGTCACAGCTAGTATTGCTTCTAAGTAGAGGGTAACAGGAGTTTCTTAAAGCTCTCCATTATGTGACACCCTTAATGATAGAGTATTATTAAGTATATTTTATGTTTTGATAATAGAACTTTCTTCAGCTAAAAAAAGCGAGAGTATTTTGACCTAAATTTCCATGCAGGAATGTTTAAAAACTCTGTGCCCAAGGGATTCATTCTTTGTCATTTACATAGTGTGAGGATTTGGAAATGAAAAATGGCAGAAAGCATTGTTACAAAAAAGGAGAATTTTCCACTTAAGACATGTGGCAAATATAGACTAGACTTGTTTTCATTTCCTGTATCCGTCAAAACTTATCACTTGACTATTGTTTATATTAGAGAATTTACTGTTCTATATAGTGCATTTTCACTTAAGATTCTTTGTTTTCATGTAAAAAGTAACCCAGACTATACCATAGTGCTTACTGTAGGTGGAAGAACCGTTCATTCTAAATTAATTGGTCCTATCTGATCTTGGCTCCATTGTGGATGTAAGCTGGTGAAAAGGTTCAGCTTACTCTTCTGTTTAAACTTCCCTGTTGTCCTAGTATCCAACCCATTCTTCTGTTAGGAGCTCATTTGAGCTCTCATGGCATTTCAGTATTGCCAGCTGTTGAAGTTGGATTCAAAATGGCAGGGATTCAAACGCAGAGTATTAATTTTGTAGCAAAAAAAAATTTTTTTCTAGCAGTGCTCAGTATGGTCAGAGAGCCATTAATCAGTGAACCTATTAGTAATTCCCATATGAAAAATGTGAACATTTCTGCTTGGCCTGTTCCAGCACAACAACTTCAGTTCAAATGGTTCAATTCTGCAAGGTAGCCAAAGACTTAAGTGCCCACCTTCTCTATGCAGAGATGGGGCCACATTTGTCTTGGAAGATCTTGGGAGGAGAAGCTTTGCACACCCAAGATTCAGTTCCAAAGGGCTTAACCAAATAACCACATAGATGATTTCTGGTAATGTAAAGAATAAAAAACATGCATACTTTTGAAGGTCATAGTCTCTGGCATTTTTATTTTTTCTTGTTTTAAACTATGACTATTAGCAGTATTTATCTGTTTGTTCTGTTAGATTTGCAACTCAGCCATGCATGAGATCAGCAGTTTTTATTGTTAAGGACCATTTAGAAGCTCTTATTTATTGATATCTTGCATAATTTATGTTTTCCATCTCCAGATAGTAATATGCAATGTAGTAGAAAGTATAGGTTTCTAATGATGCACCGAGTGGAGAAGCTGTAGAGAACAATGGGTTGATATTATATTAGCAAATGTAATGACTGGATGTGTATCTTCCTTTAATCACTGAGCTGTTTGTTGTGACCCACTGCTGACCTCTTTAAGAACAATTTCCTTTTCATATGCATACAGTTGACTGGCCTAATACCTTTCCTAGGTAATTAACCTCATGTAGGCAGTGTCTGTGCCAGGGGGATGAATGACTTGTGACTTGACCTGTTTCAGCACTTTCCAAAAACAGCAGTCAGTTTCTGGCAATGTTTTAGAATTGAAAAGGTTCTCTTAACTGGAATAGGAGCTCTAGAAAACATTTAATTAAAAAAAACATAATTATTATACACACTTTGTTATATGCAGTATTTATTCACCTTGAGAAAAGCACCAATACACTTATAGTTTTCATAGTGATCGTTATGTTTTCTTTGAAAATGGCTCCATAGAAAGATTCCTTTAGCCAGTTGCCATATTAAGAATATGAGGGTGTGGGGGGTAGCCAACAAAAAAAACCCCTAGAACCTATTGAGGCTCCCCATGAGCCTATACCTTAATTTCAGGAGATATCTTCAGTAGTCAAAACTACTGACCGAATAATGCCCCTTTTTCCCCCAAGATCCAAAAGGCAGTCATATTCACAGTGAGGTAAAACACAGGGCGCTGAACAGGGACTTACAGTGGTTTAGCTGAACTAGTTTATTTTAAAAGGTAAAAATGTGTAGTTGAAGCCTTCCCAAATTGGAACATTTTACTTCATTTTTGGAGTAGTTTGCCTTTCTGTCTGCTCATGTTTAATTTGAAAACTGGTCCCTGGGTGCACTGAGAAATCATTACATGATTATGTGCCTTCAGCTTATACTTGCAGTTTCACTGATGCTGACATTAAGCAGATAAAACTAACTTCTTTTTTTTTCCCCCTTCATGTGCTAATGGTTGTCTAGATTGGACTCATTCACTGTTGTGTACAATGCAAATTTTTTGCACCAAGAAATTTACAACTAACTTGAGAGGTGGCTCGTGTTTTTATGGAAAGTAGGAACTCTTTGCAAGTTCTTGGCTGCTTGTGGTAATTTGACCCTGGCTGGATGCCAGGCACCCGCCAAATCTGCTCTATCACTCCCCTCTGCAAATGGACGGGGAGAGAAAGTATTATGAAAGGCTCATGGGTTGAGATAAGGACAGGGAGAGATCACTCGCTGATTACCGTCATGGGCAAAGCCAGATTCAACTTGGGGAAATTATATGAATTTATTACCAATCAAAATCAGAGCAGGATAATGAGAACTAAAACAAATCCTAAAAGCAGCTTCCCCTCACCCCTCCTCCATTCCTGGGCTCTACCTCCTGCCCTGCAGCAGAACAGGGAGATAGGGAATGGGGGTTACAGTCAGTTCGTATGTTGTTTCTGCCACTGCTTCCTCCTCAGGGAGAGGAGTCCATGCCCTGCTCCAGCATGGAGTGCCTCCCATGGGAGACAGTTCTCCAAGATAGGGAATGGGGGTTACAGTCAGTTCGTATGTTGTTTCTGCCACTGCTTCCTCCTCAGGGAGAGGAGTCCATGCCCGGCTCCAGCATGGAGTGCCTCCCATGGGAGACAGTTCTCCAAGAACTTCTCCAGTGTGAGTCCTTCCCATGGGCTACAGTTCCTCATGAACTGCTCCAACGTGAGTCCCTTTCCATGTGGTAAAGTCCTTCAGTAACAGCCTGCCTCACCATGGTCTTCACCACAGGCTGCAGGAGAATTTCTGCCCAGGCATCTGGAGCACCTCCTCTTCATCCTTCTCCACTGACCTGGGGACTACATATTCTCACTCCTCTCTTCTCTGCCCACAATTACTTCTGTGCAGTAACTTTTTTCATTCTACAATATGCTATTCCAGAGGTTTTGCTACCACCAGTGATGGGCTTGGCCTAGGCTAATGGCATGTTCATCCTAGAACCAGCTGGCATTGTCTCTGTCAGGAATGGAGGAAGCTTCTAGGAACTTCTCACAGAAGTGACCTCTGTAGCCCCACCCCCATCCTCTACCAAAACCTGTCCATGCTAACCCAATACATTGCTATGGGGCCGAACTTACTGTCATGCAGCGAAAGACAGTGCAGCTTCAGTTTTTCTGTTCTTCACTTCTTTATTCCAATATTTTTGTGCTTACAGAAGTTCCTTATTAGTATTAAAACTGTCTTAGTAGTAAACCCACCACAGTTTATAAGTTACTGTATATTAGCCTAGATTAAATCAAGATCCAAACAACCTCCAGATTTTGTTCTTGTTTAGGTGAACTGTTCTAAAACTCTGCAGTCAGTTATGGCAGCCATGCCATTTGGTTTAATTTGCATTATGTTGCATACGGAAGAAATTTAATATCTTCTTACAATTTCTTCATAAAATATTAAAGCAATTACCATGATATGCAGAAGAAAAGTGCAGTCTGACCTTGTGGATTGAGCCATGTCTTTCCTCTGCACATTCTATCTGATAACCTAGAACAAATGTGGCCAGTGATATTTGGCATGTGAAGCAAATTGTCTCAGGATTGCAGCAGTCTCCTGAAGATCATCAGCTTGTTTGACATTTTATGTGTCACTTCACTTGTAGATGCAGTTGTGCTCAGTTTGATCTGAAATTTAGAATTACTCCTGTCCATGGAAATGTTGCCTACCCTTTCTCTGGAATGTGGCTGTGGATTATTGTCAATTCAGATTGTGGCTTAATGGAAAATTTGCACTTTTTTAAGGATTAATTTTTAAGAGTTTGACTGTACATTTGTCTGCAGTGCTGTACATGTGGGATTTTAAAATAGTATGAAGCCATGGTGCATTGCAGCAGAAAGATCAAAATTACCTGTATAATTATTCCTTCATATCTTACGGTTAATGAATTACCAGCATCACACCTGTCAGTACACTTACAGGAAACCCTTCATTTCTTAATCACAGTTTGTTTTCTATATCATTAATGTTGTTTGCCACTCTTTTACTATCTTTAATATTCTCTACTAAGGCATCAGACAGCTGAGTGTTGTTTTTGTCAGGTCTTTACTTCTGCTTTCAAACTCTGTATTAATTAAAGCAACTGAAGCTTGAATTGAGTTCAGCTCTTGCTGAGACCCTGCTAAGTACTTAACCAACTCAATCTAGGGGTTGCTTGATAAGTCTAATTATATTTCGGAGAACAAGTGGGACTGAAAGGTCATCTGCTGTTGACTGTAACTATACACAAAGCGACATCATGAATCTTTACTAGATCTAGATTTTCTTTTGCAGGTGTTATCGAGCCTGCTGTGATGCTGGGTCAGGCCAAGTCATATGCAAAATCTAGCAAAAAAATTAAATGAAGTGAAGATGGCATTACACTGTAAATGCACATACTTAAGGGTGTATGTGAGTATGGCAGAATACTCAGCTGGATTTTAAGTACATGAACTATCTGTCTGCCTACTTAACATTCTCATTTTTTGATGCATTTAACTCTCTATGAGTGAATGTTATTTGATAGTGACCATGGAATGAAATATTGAAATACTATGGGACACATTTAAAATATAAATCTAAAATATACCTGTGTGTTTATGTCACTGAAGGAGATGGTGGGACAGCAGAACTGATTAGGGTCACTTTGAGTAGATGTGTTTAAGATGTTAACCTGATTGGTTTTCCAGCAGCCAGCCCATGGAATTGTATGACAGAACCACTTAAAAAATTGAAATAGAAGGAACTGCAATTTCAAAATACAGTTGGTTTTGGTTTTTTTCACTTTGGTAAGAAAGGAGGTCAGGAGCTCGATTTCAAAATACAAATTGATGGATGAAACACGTGGGTGTGGAGATGTGCTTATAAAATACGTGTTGAAGGCAGGACCTAGCTGAGCTGCATATATGAACAGCGTTACTTTCTGTGCAATAATCTCTCCAGTGAAAGTCAGTATGATTGCAAATCTGAAAACAGTTCACTGAAATAATATTGATATGACTGAAAACAGAAGCAGAGTTAGAGAGGGACAAAGGTGGGTTGTTTAGATTAAAACTTTCCAAATTTTACACACAGATTTGAAGCATTTTTCTTGGAGAAAAAGAAAGTGAACATCAAATGTGTGATATAAAACCTCCAGAGAATTAGTCCTTAAAATCACCTTCTAAATTATGTTTCATCATATTTCATTGAAGGTAACAATCAGCTAGAGGTTTATTGATTTATTGTCCAATTTCAACTAAGTCGAAAAATAGGGGGATATTGTGGCAGCTGTCATAAATGTATGAAGTCCTTTTCCTCAGTTCCTTGTTGTTCAGTTTGT
Source organism: Acanthisitta chloris (assembly GCF_000695815.1). Taxonomy (NCBI): domain Eukaryota; kingdom Metazoa; phylum Chordata; class Aves; order Passeriformes; family Acanthisittidae; genus Acanthisitta; species Acanthisitta chloris. Next base: position 18,642 of record NW_008670763.1, on the reverse strand, counting down.
ATCAGTATTCCATTTTAAAACTACCCTGACAGGGAAAAACCTTCTCCCTGCTTCCCTTCAGACAATGTTCCTCTGGCAGGTGAGCTGCTGCTCTTCACATGTGGCTAGCACAAGGTCAGTCTTCCAAGCTGTTGTTCAGAGAATGGTTTTATCCATCACAGAACAGATAAACACCCTAATGTTCTGCTGTCAACATATTTATTATCTGAATGCAGGAATTTAACAGATATTTTCATCTGAAAAAAGCCCCACAGTGCAGCGCATGAATGTTTTGCCATAAGCTTTCACATAAATTTTACAGAAGAGTTCCTTCTAGAAGCTCCAATCTCATAAAATGAAAGCCTTTTGTTTAAGCGTAAGGTGAATAGAGAAATGCTGCAAGCTTCATTTAATTTCCTTGTTGACTTTATACTTAGTCGCTGTTGAAGGATTTTTGTGTATTTTCTTTGATCCTGCAGTCAAGTCTATTAATTACTTCTAAATGCAGACCAAACCCACAACTCACTATCCTCCAGCTAGACTTAATGAGCTGCCAATGTATTTTCTAGTATGCTCTTGTGCCTAAACAGTAACCCTCTGCAGCTAAAATGGAATACTGAATTAGTAGTAATTTGAAGATGCACATACAAATGTGACTTCTGTTATCTTGTCTGTTTTTTACAGGCTTGTGGGGGAAATAAATAAATAAGGATGATGATGCATACCTGATGTAAATGAAAGCCTAGTCTAAGAACAACCATAGATTGTTCTTCTGTGAGATATTAGGATATGAAACCCCAAAAGGGCCCTCAAGATTTTCCTCTATTCAGATCTCTGTCTGAAAGTAGGTTGAGACACATCACCATCCTTGACAGATAGTAAGAAGTCTGAAAAATCTCCTTTGTTGATATTTGCACAATCTCAGTGGACTAAATAGCATTGGAGACAGTTGTTATTATAGCTATGGGTTTGTGTTTTGGTTTGGTTTTTTCTCCAGTGCCCTCTCACAGAGCAGATTAAGATGATTGTAACTTGTTCTATGCTTAGTGAACACAGGAAACAATTAATGGTCACCTGCCTGTAAGTTTCTCATACTGAAAGGCTGTTACTGTGGCTCTTTGTTTCTCTGGTGAAATGCTACCACCCCAGCCTTTTTGTACTGTTAGTGTCTAGTCAGTTGTTCCCAATATGTTAGTGTGCATATGCATTTACCAGTTCATCAAGGTAGTTCTGATTTTTTTTAAGTTTTTCTTGAAATTGCATAAAATTTTGTCAACTCAATAACATCTGCAGGCTTTAGACACATACAAACTATTCAGTCATCTAAGCCATTCCAGGACCTGAGATGAGTCCTTGCAGATCTTCTTTGTACCTATACTCAGGTTCATGGGGAACAACTGGTAACTATTCTTTAAACTGTGTACAATTCAATCTTGACCATATTTCCTCCTTCTGCTTCTGGGAATGTCATGTGTGACAGCATCAACAGCCTTAGTGAAGTCAGGCTATATCACATTCACTGCCTGTCCCTTATCCACTAGAGCAGTTGGTGTGTCAGAGAAGGGAATGAGATTGGCCTGACTGATTTCTTCTTTGAAAATCCATGTAGTCTGTTCCCTATCATGTTATTATCCTTAAGGTCTTAAAAAATGGATTATTAATTTGTTTCAGTATCTTTCCGGTTATTGAAAGCAGAGTGACTGTTTTTCACTCCTTTCTGACTGCTTTTTCCATTTGTAAGGAAAGGTGCTGTGTTTGACCTCCTGTTCTTCATTCTGTGCAAATTCTCAGTGAACTTGAACAGGTTCATTATATACTGTACAGTGGCCCTTACCAGGACTCGCCAGCCTGAGAATATCCAACTTACTAACATACTCCTTGACTTATTTCTCCTTTTTTTTGATTCCCTGGCAGTACAGAGTCTGTACAGCCATGTTGCTTTTTTTTCCTTCTTTTGTGCCAGCAATCTATGAACTGTTTTGAAGGTGGGATGTGTGTATGTATTTGAAAAAAAAAAAGGTTGTATTATGGTCTATTGAAGATGCTTTACTTGGATGCACTATGAATTGCTACCATGATAATAGTGAAATGGACTGTAAATCAAACTTCAAACAAGTTTAAGTTCTGTTGAGCCATGGTCCCTTTTGCATGGCTTCACAAGCCAAATTGAGGCATTGTTGTTTTGAAATGTGTTTAAACTAAGCTTCATGTAAAGTCTTTAAGACAACAGTCATCTCTGCCAGAGTACTGTAGTTGAGGTAAAGGCAAAATGATCTCCAGAGATGCCTGTGTGTCTCCACAGACTAGCTGTGACATGTAGATGAGTATGTTGCTTATTTAGGCCCAGCTTTGGCCTGTGTCAACTAGCATTCTCACAGACCAGCTTGTTAATGAAATAGAGCTTGTTCCAAGCAGGCATGGTGAATGAAGCCACTCGTTGGGGGATAAATATACTACATTTGTTTGGATCTGAGCTGAGCTATCCATGCCCCTTGCAATGAGGAGGAGATGTGGGTCTGTTTTTTGGGGGTTTGGCTGTGAAGTATTTTTAGTTGTTGTTTGTTTGGGGTTTTTTGTGTGTGTTCCTATTTGTTTGGGTTTTGTTTTGTTTGTTTGGGGTGGGGTTTTAAGAGTGTGTTTCAGATATAGTCAGTGAGGTTGGGTTTTGATCTATCTGGTGTTCATGCACTTTTGTAAATGCTGTCCTTTGTCACAATATTTTACAATTAAATAAGTACCTTTGTGGTATAAATTATATCCTCATTAAGTAAACTGGCTAGTCTGCTGTGTGAAATACCTCTATATAAAAATCTTCATCTGTATAGCAGGTGCTAATAGCATGGAACGTGGTCGCTTAGTAATTATTAGTTTTATTGATACTGTTACTGTGAAGTAATATAAAGTAGGAAAATGCATTCAAGGTGTTTCTTACTTTGCTTTTCTCCACATCTCCAAATCTGTTTAAAACTTAGTGTTAAATGAGAAAAAATGTGGAAGAAAAAATGCAACATTGGCAGCATTTAATATAGCATGAAAGATCAGTGGTCAGTGAAACCTCTTTTTAACTTGCTTTTTTAAAGGTATGTATTCAATCTTTACCAGGCCTTCCAGCCTTGCAGTGAAGCATTGGGCTGGAAGGGAATGTTGCTCCATTTGAAGCAGCTATCTACAGAGTGTAAGTACATTATAACTGCATTGATAGTTCCATTATCACAGTGTGACTCTATCAGGCTCGGTGAGGTTGCTAAGTAATCAGTCAATTGCTGGTCTTTCTTAAGAAGTAGGTTCTGGAAAATAAAAGGAGTGCTGAATGGAAAACTATTGCTCTTGATGTTCATTTCCAGTGGTGGAACTTATTTCAGTAAAATACTGGCATATTTTATTCAGAGATAGAAGTTCATGGCAAATCCATGCTTACAATACTGATGTTTTAACGTGAGGCTCTGCTGTACTGAATAGTGCTAATGTACAAGGTTCCTTCGAGATGCAAAGGAAAAATGGATAAGAAGAAAATAGAGATGCAAATCTGATGGGCATGAGAGAATGATATCTATCACGTATGAAACAGGTCATCTGTAGCAATAAACTGCTAGTTTCAAAACTGATACCCTTACAGATATAATGATGGTTCAGAAAATAGCAGCCATATCAAACAGGAGTCAGATTGCCTATTGCCTCAACAGCAGGATCACTTTTACAATTGCCTGTTGCAACGTGTCATTAAAAAGATTAGTTGAATCATTGGGCAGTCTGAACACTGATGCCAATGTGTGAAAAATGCAGTCTAGAGCCATTTTATTTCCCCTGAAATAAATATTTCTGGTGTTAATATCACCAGATGTTTGCTGTTGGAAACTTGGTAATCTATCTGGTAAATCTTAATTTCGTAAGCATTTAACAGAAATTTTGAAGTATTCTTTGGTGAAGAACTTGGTCATTGAATCAAAGCAAAAGAAAACCTGTTAAATCTGTTAGACCTACTCTTGCTAACCTTAATTCAATTTAAACAATTATCATGTAGACTGAAAGAGCTCACCAAGTGTGAAGAAAAAGAATCAGGAATTAAAAGAATTGAGGAAGAAAAATCTTAAGAGGGATATTACTTAGAATATTTGTTATTTCAACTGACAGAACATCTTTAAAATACTGTTAACTTTTTATTTGGTTATATACACTCTTCTGAGAGAGTCTAAGCAGCATTTGCTAGCAGTACTTAGGGGAACAAAGGGATGCAGGGGATGAATATTTCTCTGGCCCTGATCTGCTAAGATGCTTTGCGCCTGCTCATTTCATGGTCTGTCCAAGCTACAGTAATATCTATTCATATTGCATATTTACATTGAGTATTCACCAAGTGAGATTGATCATCCTGGTTTCTCTCTAGAGTTGAGTAGAGAGTAACTCCTCCAGAAGATGTGTTAGAGCAGCTAAGTTTAGCTCCTTCTCATTGACCTTTTTAGGCTCAGAAGGCACATCATCTAAAAGCAAATTGCTGAGGTACGTTCCTTTTCCATTACAGCAGTGAGTGCTTGGTGTCATTTGTGTCCAAATGAAAAGAAAGCTGTATTTGCCATTTTAGAAATCAAGGTTATTCCTAGAGCAGGTTATGGGAACAGCCTCTTTGAGGATTGGCCTGATTTTACTATGTCTCTGTAGCATTTGAGTGTGGAATTTTGGATCAGAGCTGTAATTCAGAACTGCAATATTGCCAAAACTGGTAGTGAGAATTCAGTTTTGAGCAATCTTGATCAAGACAGAGAGGTATATGACCATCTCTGCCTTTCATTCTCTGACTACACATAACCTTGTTGTAACCCTGCTGCTCTGTTCTTGAGACATAAAAGTGCCAGGAGATACAGCTGCAGCACACTGAGAAGTGAAGGTTATGGTGTGTACATGTTTTATTCAAAGAAATTCCTGGAGAATCCAAGGGACTTCTGAGTTCTAAACTGCTTTCCATTGTCCAAGCACAGACTTGTGAAGAACATGAGCATGTGCTTTTTTGGAATGGATGGCATCTGTATTTTCTGCATGTATTATCTCTGTCTGTGGATCTGATGGCATATGCTGGAACTTGCATGGAGAACAATGATTTAATAAAAACAAGTTATGTGATTCCTCCAAATATCCTTGCAAGGATATTTAGGGGCCTCATATTCTTAGGCAAACACCAAAGTAATCACAGTACTAACGAAAAGTGAAGCCCATATACATTTCACTACGTTTTTTGCATCATTTGAAATAAAATGACAAAGCATCAGTGTGCAGAATTGATAGTGGAAGCTTTTGTTTACACATGTGGTCTAAGCTGATAGTGTATATCTATTTTTAATACAGATCTACAGTAGTGTTTGCTGCTTTAAAAAGAAAGGAAAAAAATGTGAAATTAAAAATCGCTGCTGGAATCCATAAAGATATATGCTGCAATATGGTAGAATTTTCAAGGGAGGTGAGTATAAGGATCAACCTTTAAATCCATTTAAGAGCTGGGGAGAAATACGCATATCAGACAACGCTATTATTACTACTGCATAAAATTTGGCAGAGATCCTGATGCATGTTTCTTGTATAAAAACAGTTCACTGCCCTGCAGTTCAGATCATTTGGCTGCTGTATATGAAGTGCTTGTAAAATAAGGAGTTAAGATCATTTGTCTCCTCTATATTTTATGTGCATCATTGGTTAGAATCAAGTTGTTCATGTGTGAAAAGAGGAGTTTAGTAGGATGGTGTCACTTTTAAATTCATTAATAAATAATGATGCATTGATATTTTATGAATAATCTTTTCCAGCAAATTTTCAGTGCAGTATAGAGGAATTACATACTCAAATGTATTATTTTTAGACAAGAGGTTTAGCAGCTTCCACTTATAATAACTTAAGGATTTGTTGTTCTAAGATTTTTTTTTTTTTGGTAGCAGATAATGTAAATTCTATTAGTTCACAGCCTTATGTTAAAAAGTGAGCAAAATGTACTGCAGCTCTCTGTTCATGTTCAGCAGCTGTTTTGTACTGTTTTAATATCAAATAAGCCTAAAACCTAGAAGAGGTATTTTTCCTCATCATTTCTTATGATAAAAATGGACTCAGACTGTCAGTCCCCATCCTTGTGGACTCAAATACTTTGAATGTAAATAATATGTGTTCTGTTTCCTTGTAAAGTGTAATTTTGAACACTCTCTGTCCTTGTTCTCACACATTTATTTATTTTATCACAATGAGAGATTCCTGTGCTAGACAATTTTTTTTTCTACTTACATGTCCATTAGAGTGAAATAAGCAAACCAACATTTACATTTCTCATTTCCTGCATTATGAAGTCTTGATCCACCCTGCAGGCATCTGCCCTTTGGGTTGGGCAAAAGACATTTCAAGACTTGCAAAAAAGTAGACTTGCAAGACACTTACAATGAAACATAGAGCCTTCAGTGCCCTGTCTGGAAGACAGTAAATTTCACAGTTTCCTGGTTTTTTTTCTAATTGCATTGAAAATGCAACTATACACAATAATATAGAAGACATTTAAATTGTAAAATGGAGCCCTAAAAAATACAAATTCTCCTTCATCCATGGCACAAAAGTCTATGGCTGCATTGCTAGTGCTGGGTGAGTGTTTTGAGGAATTTTGCATTCATTAAAATCCAGGCAGATGGAAAGAATAATGAATGAGTTGGGCAAGGTAGGCCTGGGAATTTTATTTTAGCTCTGGAACCTGTTTCCTCGGAAATCGTGAAAACTGAAAGTTTAACAGAATTCCAGACTTCATTTGTTGCTTGAGTCACTATCCAGAATATCCAAGTTTGCTATTAATTATGACAATTGTGGAAGGTATATTTAAACTATGTGCTATGTTCTTTACTCCACTTTTTAATGTACTTTGAGAGAAGACCAGATGTGCTAATGACTTAACAGTGATACTCTGATGCTGTTGGAAGACCTCTTTAAAACATATAGTGCTGTCTTCTAGTAGAGGCAGGGAATAAATTTAGGAAGATGATGAGGTTGCTGCACATGATAGTCTTCATTTCTGGGTGAATGGACAACTGCAAACCTGCATAAGACAGTGAGAATGTTATTCCAAATCCATTCAGAAATTAGTTTTTGGTAATAATGTCCAAAAATTGCTACTGTGAATGGTTGTCTTGTAGGATGTATATAGACTTAGAAAAACATTTGCTAGGGGTTATCAGCTATACAAGATTTAGAGTTGAGTATGACCACCTAGGGAAAAACCTACCTAGAGATTTTTCTAGTTCTCTGACCCATTAAGTTTCCTATAAATAGTTGTAAAATATACAAAACTGTGTCATGTCATCTTCTATATCGTTAAGAAACAAAATATATTAATATAAAATATAGTCTTTTTAGACTGTATGTAATTCATTATGGGTAGAGATTTCTTTTATTTTAGATGTATAGTAATTTAACTCACAGGAGGCAGAAGTAAAGTTTTGAATTCAAGGGAAGTTCTAGTTCTTAACAACATTTCCTTACTGCCTCTGCAGCAAAAGAGCAACCTTGTTCTATTTTTAGATTTAGCCATAGTATGGATAGAAACACTACTCTGTATGTAACATTTTAGTGGAATGTTGTATGAATGTCTTTGGTAAAATACATGTAGAAAACATGTAAAAAGAGATGAAAGGTATGGTCAGAGATCTTGGCTGAAAGGCATTTTTAACACTGCATGGGTTCGTTTCCTTTACTGTTGCTGTCTTGCAGATACTTAGCATTTATAGACATCATACCCTTGTAATTGAACTTGCATGAATCATTTATTTACTACACTGCACTTACGGGTAATATATGTCAAGGGAATTCTTTTTTTATTACAGCTGATGTAGCCATTATGATGTCATAATATATACAATGATAGAGATATAGCTTGAACAGGACAGGACTTCTGTCTCTTAAATCTGTTTGAAATTTCTGGTTTGAAAGTAGAAATGCAAAATTTGGTGCTGTAGCATTCTGCTAACCCTTGAAAACAGATTTTTTTTGTCAGGATAAAGAAATATTTTATCCTAGATATGGCAATGATAGTGTCTACATTTAATTTGGTAGGAAAAAAAAAAAAGGACAAAATGTGAAAATTTGCCAAGATTAACAAATGCTATTTTCTTTTAGGAGTTTAAATAAGAGCAAGTATCTTTTAAGGTTCAATTCTAAGAACTAACTGTAAGGAAAAATGCATAAACATATGCATTATGTTTCTTGAAGTAACTGAGCTGAATTGTCTGGTATCAAATCCAGTATTTTGTTTTCATTGGGAAGATCACAAAGTATCTAATTTCTATACTTGTTTGCAAGATGGTGCTCTGCCAGGTCTGGGTAGAGTGAGACAATAAGCTATGCCTACTGAACCCTTCCCCAGTGAGAGACTTCTACTTCTTGGGGTGTTCATGTCTTGGAAAGTCCAGTGTCTGGGTGAGGGAAGGGGATGAGCTAATTTCTTTGTGTGGAGAGAAAAGTGGAAAGTTGTTTGCTATAGACAAAAAGCAGCTTGGTGGTCAAGTTTAATGAAATGGAAGATATTCAGCAAATCACCTCTATGCTTTCACCTCCTATGCTACTATCAAGCAAATAATGTGATACATAATTAGAAAATGGGCAGAAAGTAGAGCTTTGTCAGCCTGTACCTATAGATAAAATAGTTTAAATATAATTTTGTGGATATTATGGACATAGCTATGTATTTAAAAGCAGAACACTGAAACAGGAGCAACTTGTTTTTATAAGGAGGCATACAATAGGTTTTCAGAGATAAAACCAGGCTCTTTTGAATGCACAGTGTCTTGTGATTCTTCTTACAGTCCAAGAGGAATGGGCATATTCAGGGGGAGTGCAGGGTTTGGTGCCAAAGAGTGATATATTTATGTTTACCAAATCTTCAAAGAAGCATTTCCATAAATACAGCATATAAATCTCTAAGAATGCTTTTGAGAAGATTATTTTTGAATTGTAATAACTCTGGTCAGAAAGACCTTTTTCTGAGTAACCCAGTGCTATTTAAATTGTTTGTTCAGATACATCCTTCCAGCACTCAAACTAAACTGCAGGAACAAAAGATTTGTTTCTGGAGAACTGGATTTCCCAGGTGAGGGTTTGCTGACTCAAGTTTAAAAACTTTTTTCTAGACAGGCATACAAGATAAGAACTGTCATAAATAAAATAATTTGAATAATCCCATTTTAGAGCTCCATCTCTTTTTTTAGGAGAAAGCTTGCTGCTCTGTTTAGCTGTTTATGTGGTAGTCTGTATTTCAGCAAAATTTAGAGCTTACTAGGAGCAAACCTTCAATTTAAAACTGAAACAGAAGGTCTGTATCTGTGTTCTTAACAATCCACAATGCTCATACCAGTGAGCAGGTATTTGTGCTGTGCACTGTTGCAGAAATACAACATCTAGTTCTCTGTGCATATAGTAGTAACGTCTTCATGCTTCTTCTAAGTCTATAGTTGGCTATTATCTATTTTTATAAAACCTTACATACTTGCTACTGGACAGTGGCAGAAAAATTATAAGCTCTAAGCATGTGTTTAACAGAGAGTCATGGAGCAAGTCTAATAGCTGAATCTGAGCAATGCTTATGTTGATTATTTTACATTATAAAAATGCATCTTCTCAGTAAAAATAGTAGATTTTGGACCAGAAACTGTCATGCAACCCTTTTGGAAAGTTATGATGAAAAGAACACTTTGACAAAATTTGGTATCTGGAGAAAGAGTCTAATAAGAAAAAAGATCTGACAACCTGATATTCAGAAGAAACTCCGAGGCCATTCACTTATTTATTATACATTTCACCAGAGCTTAACCCCAATTATTATGTAGAAATAAAAGAAAGATTTTTAGTGCTTGAAAAGTGAAAAATCTAAAAAACTCTTTCAGCTCTATTTTATTTTTTTTCAGTAATATGTTAGTTAACCTACTAGGTACACAAATAATTTATGAGAAAGGGATTAATCTGTCATTTGAGAAGCTGAGGTCAAGTAAGTAATTATTTGATTTCTGTAACAATCAAATCAGATCAATAAGATACTTTATAACCATTATATAGTTCCAAGTTCAGGTTTGATGATTTTTCACTCTTGTTTATGGCAGTTAATTATGGCAAAGATCCACTGACAGTGTGTCCAAAGGGGAAAAAAAAGAGGAGTTTTTTTTCTCCAGAGGAAGGCTAACCCTCATCTAAAATTGAAAACAGATCAATCAGGTGGTGCATCAATAAATATATACCATCTTCTGCAGTGCTACATGTGACCTGCAGCTTCAGGAAGCATGAGCTCACCCTGAGGTAGACAGACAAAGCACATTTGAGTTATGTTCTCTTTTTAAAAGCACAGATTGTCTTCTCATTTATTGAGGCAAGAGATAATTAATTCTGAGATTCAATAATGGGAGCAAAGAATTAGATTCCATGTTTCCATCCCCAAATAAAGCTTAAAACTAGAAACTGAGAAAGCTAGAGGGTGTGTGTAAACTTGAATTCTGGAGATCATCAGACATACATGCAAAAGTTCATGGAGAAATCTGTATGCAGATGGTCTCTAACTATCATATTACCAAAAAATTAAAACAAAATCTCATTTCAATTTTGTTCCACCCTTTAGGGGGAAAGCAGGAGCATCATTATTCTTTTTCTTCCTCCTTTCAGTCCTACAGGGAACTGCAGTCTTTCAGGTGATAACGCTGCCAAACTGTGTTTCCACATAGCTGAACATCTTGATTGCAAAACAGCACAGCTCTTATGACTGCAAACCTCACATTTCTCTTTTCATCTGCCTTATCTGTTTGAATGCATCAATGCCATTGCATACCAGCTTCCTGTGATGCCTTGTTTTATCAGCTAAATGGGGCAAATTGCAGTGCAAGCCCTCTATATATCCAGCCTAAAGGTAGTTATCTTCTGCTGCCATCATTTTCTCTAAGGTAAAAATACACAGCAATTGCTTCTTATTTGTCAAAACTAAGAAGCAGGCTCAACTAGCAGATCTATGCTAAACTCACAGCTCTAATTTCACTTTTATAAGCTTAAAACAGCACAGTATTATATCCTTTTGGAGGCTTTTATTGCCCAGCAGGTCTTTCTGACTGTAGATTTTCTTTGCATAACACTAGCTGCATGCTTTCTATGTTACCCATATTCCACTTTGATGGAACAACTGAATGAAGACCAAAACTGGACTCAGGCTAGACTGGAAAAGCAAGGTCAGTAATTCAAAGAAGTCATTTGTAGCATTGCTAAAAAATGTAGCACAGAATATTGCCTCCTGTATATGGATCCAGACTGGTGGTACTTTGTTTTGCTGAGATCAAGGCTCCTTCTTGCCTCTTCTTTTGGCTTCCTTCATGTTGATGTGAAGTGTGGGAATCAAAGTGTGCCCACAAATTTTTCTCACTTCAAATGGCTAATTGGCTGGTTGACAGGTATGAACATGTAACCTGAAAATAACTTACTCAAAACCTCATCATTTCACTCTAATTTGAAAGGTGCTTCAAATAATATGCATAGCCTGGATATTTTAACATGCTTATTAAATGAGCTTTCTGTGTAGGAACTGAAGTTTCATCAGACTTGTGCATGTAGATTCTCCTCCCTTTCCCCCATTTTTAATTAACCATTCAATCTTGTTTTCAGCAGTCAATTCTCTGTGTAGTTTATGGTGGTAAATTATATCGGCAGTCATTGTTTTGTTGTGCAATAAGCTATTGCTAATTGGCATTTCCTCTTTAATAGACTCTGTTAAGAATTATGTTAAAATAATTGCTGCCAGAAAGCACAGTACAGAACTCTTAATTACTGGCTAACAGTTCTGTCCTTCAGATCCTTCCTCCAAGCTATGCTTTCATAGAGCATGTGCTTTTAATTTGAATTCAGGTCCATAAAACTCAGGAGAATCTATTGTCTATCAAAGCCAAACTCATAATAATGAAGGATTTGTCACAGCAGATCAGACATCAGGTCTCTGTAGTCTGGTGCCATGCCTCTGGCAGTGGCTATTTCTTGATATTTTAAAAGAAGGTAAATCTCTTCCCAAATGGCTAATGCATGTTACCCATTTGTGTGACACTGCACATTTCTTTCTAAACCTTGCAGTTCATTGTCTTACACCCTGAAGCATGAGATTTGATTACCCTTATTATCTTACCTTACATAGCTACAAATGCTATTAGCAATCATAAAATTATTCGGTTCTTTTTAAAAATGTAGCTATGTTTTTTATCTCAAAGACCTGATCTGACAGCCAGTTCCATTGCCTGTGTAAAAGAAATATTTCTCTATATTGTTTCTGCATTTGCTGTTCTTTCATTTAAAGCTCCTCTTGTTTTATGTAGTGGAGAAAATAGCGAAACATGATCAGATTTTCATTTATCCTGCCTAAGTATGAATATCTGTATGAAATTCCCTCTAAGTCACATATAATTTTGTGTGCTAGAAAGCTCGGAACTTAATTCTTTTACTCCCTTCTATTGATTGGTTCAGCCTTAGAACCAGTCAATTATTTTCCTGTGATTTTTCTCCCCCATTGTATTTTTTAGCTGGACATTCAAATTTACCTGTTATGATCTGAGGCCTATATTTTTAAATTTTATATCCCTAGTTTTTCCTCATGGCATGAAGAAATTTAGTAAAAAGAAACCACATAGTCTGTCTTATGAAGGATTTTATTTGCAAGTTAATGATTGTAGAATAATTCTAAATTTAAACCAGCTGAAATTGATGATCTTTCAGTCTTTTCAGCAGATCCTCTGTGTCTGAGTAATCAGGACGTGATGCATAATGGGAATTACGTAGTCTGTTTATGGACTTTATTATTAATTTGCATCACCTTGTGTCTGTTTAAGCTAAATTTAGTCAGCCATTGTGACAGATTCTTAGATATTTGCTAGAAAACAAAAAAAAGTAGCTTGGCATATCCAGAGGCAAATGTAATGCATGCTATATAGCATATAGGAAAAAACCCTTGCCCACTTATCATAGAACCATGGAATATCCTGAGTTGGATGGGACCCACGAGGACCATTAAATCTTAACTCCTGGGCCTGCACAGGACAGCCCCAAGAATCACACCATGGGCCTGACAGCATTGTCCAGACACTTCTTGAACTCTCCAAGGCTTGGTGCCATGGTCACTTCCCTGGGGAGCCTGTTCCAGTGCCCAACCACCCTCTGGGTGAAGAAATTTTTCCTAATATATAACCTATATCTCCCCTGACACAGCTTCATGCCATTCCCTCAGATCCTGTCACTGGTCACCAGAGAGAAGAGGTCACTGCCTGCCTCTCCGCTTCCCCTTGTGAGGATGTTGTAAATAGCTCTCCTCAGTCTCCTCTTCTCTAGGCTGAACAAACCAAGTGACCTCAATTTCTCTTCATATGGCTTCCCCTCTAGACATTTCACCATCTTTGTGGCACTTCTTTGGACACTCTGTATGCTCATATATTGTGATGGCCAAAGCTGCATATAGCACTTAAGGTGAGGCCACACCAGCACAGAGCAGACTGGGACAATCCCCTTGACTGGCTGGTGATGCTGTGCATGATGCACCCCAGGACATGGTTGGCTCTCCTGGCTGCCAGGGCACACTGCTGACCCTTATTGAACTCACCATTGACCAGGACCCCCAGATCCCTTCCCACAGTGCAGCTCTCCAGTGTATTGTTCCCCAGTCTGTACATACATCCAGGGATGCCCTGTCCCAGGTACAGAATGCAGCACTTGCCCTTGTTAAACTTCCTACAGTTGGTGATTGCCCAGCCCTCTAATCTGTCTCTCTACAGAGCCTCTCTGCCTTCATTTTTCTGTTTTCAAAAACTGTTTCACAGTCCCATAGTGTGAACTAAGATCTGTTTCCTTCTATTTACCCTCATTTTTTATAAAGGATATTCTTTTTACTACTTATCATTGTGATGCTTCAGCTACTTGAAGATTGTAAAACTTCCCAGTATTTCCAGTTAAAAAACCCCAGCAACAACAATAAACTCAGACTACCACAGTTCCTAACTTGTGCAGTTCCGTTTCCAAGTCACTAATAAATAGTGCTCATCTCAATAGCAGCCCCAGGAGCATTCACTCTTACATTTTCTTCATTTTGAGGGGCAGCCATTTGCCATTACTCATTGTTTCCTATCACTTAACAATTTTTTAATCAATTCCAGGACTCTGTCCCTTGCCCCACAGTTACCTACTTTTCTTAATAGTCTATGATAGAGGCAGCTTATGGAAAGCTCATTGGAAATCGAGGGAACTTAAGCACCTTGGGTCATTTCGGCTGCTCTTTCAGCAGCTGTTTCAAAAAGAGCTCAGGAAGCCGATCCTGTTTTTGTTGTCATTGTTCTTGAGGGCGTTCTGAAAATAGCTCACGTGCCACCAATCTTCTGCTGGGGGCTGTGCGGCTCCGGCGCTGTCCGCGGTGCTGCCAGTACTGTAGAATAGTATAGAATAATTCTGCCTTGGGTTAGGTCCTGACTCTGAGAAATTAATTTTTAAAACATGGCACTGCATCTTATTGAAATAGAAATCACCTTGATAGATGTCTTTCTAAATGCAGATGAATTGATTATTTGCTGATACTTTTCTTTGTATAATGCCAGCATCATTGCTGTCTTACCTTCGAATCAGTGTTACTGACAAAACTGATGGCTGGAACAATAGAGATTGTTCTGGAGCAGGAACTTCTCTCAGAATCCAGGTCTTATCGTGGCTTTGACTGGCAAAGACTGCTATTCATACTGTCACTACATAATGGATGGTGTCTGCCTTGCACACCATAGATAACTCACCAGATTAGAATTTGGATTTAATTCCACACACTCAACTGACCCTAAACCACCCAACGTCCCTTAACAAAACAAAAAATCCAACAGCAGAAGATAAATAATTGATCATTTTGGTTGTCTAAATGTGTGACTTTCTTTTTCCCATTGATTTTCATTGGGAATGTTGACATACACACTTTTGATTAAGGCTGTTAAATGCTGTTTCCCTATAAAAAAATGATGACATATAATCTTATCAATAATTTTCCCACAAGCAAGTAGTTTATGAAACCAGAATCTGTGTGCACTTGCAGTGATTATATATTTTGAGAAACAATTATTCCTGATTTTATTCCTTTCATATGTGTGAAACATAGCATAAATTACCAAAATATATGTATATATTCACTGCCAACAGTGCATGGTATTTAATGGTTTATGATTTTGCATGAGTAGGCCTATAGAAATAGTCTGAGGTGGTGTCAGAAGTACCACATGCTTTATGGTATACTGACAGGGAAAGTTATACTGGCAATAATAGCTGCCATTCGATCACCATAATCATTTTTTGAATTGTTGATGCTTAACTGATAAAAGATACACTTAAAGTGAATAGCAGGCTCCTCTTCTTGTTTATACTTTTAAATAAATAATAAATCATTCCATTTGAATTTTATTGTCTTTTATATAAAAAGATTGAAACAAAGTAGGACATGTAAGGAGAGGAAGCCCTTCAGTATGTGATTCAGAGTGTCCCCTCTGAGTCATTGGTGTTAATTTAATTTTTTATTCATCAAGCACCAAATTGCAAAGGAACTCCAGGGACAACATTTTGTAAGACCAAGGAGACAGAATCTTCCCAGTTCTTTTTCTCACCCTGGGAATTGAAGTCTGGGGTGAGAGACGCTGCATGTAGCTCTCTTTCCAGCTGGGCAGAAGAAGAGAGGCTGTTGTGATATGCAGCCTTTATCCCCTGCACCTGCCTCCAACCCATCAGCTACTAGAAGAAAAGGGAAATACACTGCAGTCTCTATTTAGTTGCAATAAATTTACTTCCTTCCTCCGTCATAGTAATGGAAAGAATTCTGTATTCGAATTGCAGTTTCTTCCTAGGACTCATCCTGGACTGGTGCTATGGACTGCATATTGTACATCTTGAGTAAAAGATGCTTATGTTCTCCATTAATTCAGGTTGGAGCTATAGGATCTGCTTTTACCAGCAGTAAAAATAGTGTGTTTGTACATTATCAAATTAAAGGCTTAATACTTTATATCTCTAAACATTACCAAAATGTTTTTTATGTGATATGCAAATGGTAAAGGGTCATTTCAGGTACATATTTAGTAGTTCTCCATTGATCTTGCCGAGTAAGTTGTTGCTCCACAGTTAAATAATACAAATTTATATTTTTCTTTCTGTGTTAAATTTAACTTTTGTTTAGTTTAACCAGTAGGGTGGTGTCCTGCTTGGTCAGAATGCTGTGTGACCATTCTTATACGCACAAGTACATATTTAATTGTTCTGATAAATGTACAGGGGTTTAAATGAAAGTGCACTTGCAGTTAGTTCCAGTGTCTCTTGCCCTGAAGAACACAAACCTCAGCCTTTCCAGGAGTTACACTGGAGCCTGTTGGGGGAGGATGGCTGCAGCTCATCCTGTCTTTGCTAAAAAACAAAGAAGCATTTTCTTTCTAAGCCACTTTGGGCAGCCATGGCTCCCCCTTAGTCCTGCTGTTGCCTTGTCAACGCCAGATGGAATTCTGTTTTCTGTTTCTGGCTATTCTGAAGTACTAACTCCCTATTTTTCCAAAATATCACATCATATTTCCACAAAACTCTCCTGATCAGAAACACCAGGCCACAGTTCGTTCCCTCCTGTTGTTACCTGGCACCACAGTGGCTTAGACACAGAGTTATGGCAGTGTGGGGCTTGTCTGACAAAGAGTGTAGTCCTAAATTTGCCTTGAACTCACAGCTTTTAACTTTGGGGTTTTTTTTGTATGTGTTGAGACATGTGCCTAACAGTGTATGCAGTACAAGATGGGTGAAGTCTGTAGATTAGGTGTTTAGACTGTTTTGCAGTGTATCCTTCACCCTTGAAAGCCTGCAGTTTGATCTGGGAGGCATTCTAGATGTCTCTGAGGCAATCATACACTGCTTAAGGCAGCAAAATATTTAGCAGAGTAATAACATATGTAGACGGTGGTTAGAGGGTGAAGAGAATGCTTTGGTAATGGCCTGCAACATTTCTTATTCTTTGGTACGTCTGACTTGGTAAGGGGTAAAATATCTTCATTATTTCACTGCGACCTTCTCAAGTTGGGAGGGCTGAAGATCAGGTAATCTGGGTGTGTTGTGCTGGAGCATGCAATCAGTATGTAGAGTTCAGTGAACCTTCTAACTGTAAATGGTGCATTCATTTTCACCTTTGTAATAAAGGTGTAGTAAAGGTCTGTCTTCTCCTTAATTCTCTGTTTTGTTTTGGTTTTTGTGGGTTCTTCTTTGGACTTCTCTGTCACTCCTAAACTCTGCCTGATGAATCTTTTTATACAGATAATTCATTCTTTCTGGTGGTGGTAGTGCAGTGAGTTGCCCAGTACACCCACGTATTGTTCCAGGTGATCCCAGACTAGATGCATTTTTGATTAGCAATTATTTTAGAAAAAAAACATTAATGTAAAAAAAGTATTTGCTCTTTTCTTTCCTATTTCTTGAAAACAATAGGAAGCTGTTACTATGCAGGCATTAAATGTCCTTGTTAAAGAAACATCAGTGCATGTGTTTTTCAAGCATGACTACATTTAATGTAAAGGTGTTAAAATACATGTTTCTGTGCCTCCCCTTAATGTGGTCAGCAAATTAAAGGGAGTAAAAATATCTCTTCTGGGTATTAAATGGCTTTCAAGTTTTCATTGTTTTTATACAAATTAAAATTGTAATAAGATGAGCTAACTACATGGTTAAAAAGTCTACTGTATACAAGGTAAAACAACTCAGAGAGAATTAAAAGGGCCGTTCAACTGGGAGCCTTACAATCAACATATTTCTAACTACCAGGCATTATTTTTCAAATTAAATACTTTTAGTCTAAGATTTTTCTGAAAAGCTGTTATGCATATCTCTGTGCGTGTGAATACACACGCACACACACACATACCAAGAATAGTTTCTCTAGGTTCTTTCCTGATTTGAAGGTGGGAATTGCATTGAAATAAAAATTCCATTCGGGGTATTATCTCCCCAGCTGTCTGTGCAGACCACGGAGTTGGCCTGGGAATAGTCTCATTACATGTACTGAAGCAGTTAGTCAGTGATTGATGCTGTATTAATTCACAGCACAGACGCTTTGCCTTTGTTACTGAACATTAGACAAATTGGTTCTTACAAATTCACATCCCACCCCCACTGCATCCAAGAACCCCACTCTGGCTGGTTGGTATTGCTAATAACCTTCATTCAGAGTGAACTGAGGCTTTAGGAAGGAGGACTTTGCTAGAGGAAGGGGCAGAAAATGGGTAGCAGCCGCTGGGGTCTAACAATATGTAGTCGTTTGTTGGCACAGCTTAGCTCAGTAATGACAAATGATCTTTTCATTGTCAGACCCCACAAATTAATTTTCCCTCCCACTTCTCATGAGGCCACATTCATCATGTAGATTGTGTTAAATGTACTTTTGACAGGACAGAGAAAGATGAGTAGTAAAATAATTTGATTCTAGTAGCTGCTTATCTGGGGAAGTAAACCAGTGGGATGATACCAGTAAAGGTAAATATTTCTGTACATGTTCCTGAGATAAATCAGTATTAAGATTTTTCACAACATCTGGGCAGATGATAGACAGAGATAGACAGGGATAGAGCTGAGAGGCAGAGATATGAAGCCAAATAGCCCCCCTGAAAT
>NW_008670762.1:99658-134188 GCF_000695815.1 Acanthisitta chloris | reverse complement strand
GAGCGGGGCCCAGCGCGGTGAGCGTTTGGAGCTGGGAGCGGCAGAGAGCGCCAAGGGATTGGTTCGGCCCAGGCTAACCTCTGCCGGGCGCCGCTGAAAGCTTGGGCTCCCACAGCCCGGCGTGTCTTTCAGCGTCCTACGTTTTATCGCTGTAAATGAATGCGAAGAAATTAAGGTTTTTTTCCACCAGGTAGTGGTTCCCTTCCGTTTAAACTGTACTGTAACCTCCTTTTACACTGACCGCCTTACACGGCTATATCGGGAAGTGGATGTCCGCGTTAAAAAATGAACCGATGAAGGAATCTTCCAGGCTTTTTGAAGTCTGTTTGCAGTAGGCAGGTGCTATGTGCAACACAAAAGAGCAGGAAACAAAGTAACGCGGAAAAAAAAAAGAGGACAAAGAATAGGCACACTCGAAGAAAAGGAACAAAGTTCATTAGTTGAAGCAGGCCTTACTAATTTTAGGCTTGAAAACAAGATTTCAGAGCTGGATTTCAAGTATCTACATGTTCTTATCCCCAAACTGTACTGTACATGCAGCAGAAACCTGGGAAGAGTTCCTTGTCGAGTAATTAGCACTTAAACCTTCCAATTTCTGTCCACTTTCCAGTTACACTGTAAAACAATCTCAGTGCAATCTTCTCTAGGTTATCACCCAACCATAATCCTTCAAACTATTTTGCTGTCCCACATTGTCCTCCCATACCTGTGTTAGCTCTGTCTCTGTGTTAGCTGGTCTTTGTACAGCACACAGCTACGACACAGCCACAGGGTGATGCAGCCTGGTACACACCCACAGACTCCAACCTCTGCCTCTTGTTCTCCATTCCCAGTTACGCAGCTACACTAATGAGTCCACTTCAGTTTTAGAACTGAAAAGTCAGTGGAGACAGTTTCTGTCCAGGCATGACAAACAAGAGTGTATGCCTAGTCCCGAAGAGGAAACAGTAAACAATCAAGCCCAGAAATACCTGCAGTTTCATTTCCCAGGCATATCATATCTAATCCTTTGTCAGTGGGCAGTCACTACTCAATGAGAACTGGTGGGAAATAATCCCATCCCTGATTTAATACAAGAAGCTGTGTCTGTGCTGGCTGTGGATCCTGATCTGTGCTCTGCTTGCCACATTTGTGTGGAATTCAATCCCATAGTGTGTTTCCTCTGAGAGGGTGGTAACCTCCACCCATCACCATCCTTTTTAGATGGGAGGACTGCTCTAACATACTTGTCCGCTATGGTCTTTCACTAGTACACTAAAATCAAAACACAATCATAACACATTGAATCAAAACCACTGTCTTTCAAGTCTCAACAATACCCACCCTCCCCTGCTTTCTTCAGAAAACAAGAAGCTAGAGCCTCAGCTTTAGAACTACTATATTGTGTTTAGTTAGTTATGATGGCCAACAATCTGTTGCTTGGTGTAAAATAACCCACAGAATAATGCTCTGCATTTTTCTGATTCCATGTACGAGGTCACGTTTTCTCTTCCTATGGAGCAGAGTAAATATAGCTGTGATACATACAAGATGCTGTGGGAAGTGCCAAATGCTTGCACAGCAACAGTGATCTTCCATTAACAGCAAGGCACCATCTTCATCCTTCTGAGCTTTTTTACTCTGTTCTTATTGATGGTGTGACCAGGCTGCAGAGTAGTGTTCCTCAGATTACTTCCCTGGAACAACCTCTGCCACCTGATTCTGAAATCCTTACTTGTACTGCTCTTAACTCATAAGTGTTCTCCTCAGTTACATCTGTCTAGAGGACGATGCACTAGTACATAATCTTCGATGTTGTCCAAGCCTTAGTGTGGTCATGGCTGTGGTTTTGACTCTGCCCAATGCAGAGTTTGGAGGATAGTACAGTCAGGGATGTTTCCTAAAAAATAATCTGGAGTTACCCACAGAACTAGCTGGCAGAGGGAGTACGGCCAAGAGGCATGCTCTGCCCTTGCAAGAGAAAAGTCCCTGACGGTGTCATTTCCAAAACACGCTCACGAATTATGAAGTTCTGAAGTATTACTGTTTTCTTCTTGTAACATTCCCCCCATAACAAGTTTCTTTCTGGAGGCACTGTGTTAGTCAACACGTGTTTGTTTCCCAAGGTTTGAACTAAAACTGTCCACAAAATTTTGAAGGATCTGCTCATGGAAGTTTTTCTTTCCATTTCTTTGATGGCCAATTTTCACCCATTATTACCTAACTCTTGATTCCTGTCCCAAAGAATTTGTAGGTTATGTATTCATCCTGTGTTTGTACAGTTATGACACAGTGCAGTTCTAGCTGTGATCTGGGCTCATAGTTGCTATGAAAATACAAGTAAGAAGAAAGTGTAGACTTCTGTAAATTAATAAAACTGGGTTTTATAAAAGTCTGCAAGCATGGCAGAGTTTAATAAAACTCAAGAACAGATTCCTAGGGAGTATTACATAAGTTCATGCAGGGGAAAAAAAGGTTTTCAATTCTAGCTTGGGACACTAGACTTTCCTAGGAAGTATGTTGCCAGAGAGCAACATAACCACTCAAACCATCGTGCATTAGCAGTAATGTCTAGCTTTTCCCCCACTAAAATTGTAGTTGATGATCTGGCATATAATACCTGGGTTATGGATGACTGCAGTTGTTAATGCATGCACACTCTGTAGGTAAAAATGATTCAGTAAATAGAAAAGTTGAATTTTTTAGCTTTCAGTTTATAATGAACTCATAAGCAAATATGGCTCTGGAGTCTGGCACTGACATTCTCTGTGTTAGTAATAAACTCAGGATAGCTTAGGCAATATGAACTAAGGTGGAACTAGCTTTATTCCAGTATAAACATCAAAAAGAAGTTTGACTCAGTTATTAGCTAATTGAATGTCCTACCATCCTAAAAAAGGAATTGTTAATAAGTAGATTTTTTTACATGATACCTACAGTTCTGGTGATAATCTGCTGAATTCTTTGCTTCACTTTATTCCTTTCCGTTTCCTTCTCCTTTTCCTCTTTCTTTTCTTTTTCTCTTCACGTCCAAATATCTAGCACTTCATTTCCCCCTTCATCTGAAGTAGTGCTGGGTTTTGTATTGTGCAAATATTGGCATTTAATCTGCCTCTTAGTGCTTGGTTGATTTGAGAACTTCTTTTTATAAGGTATAAGTAGATATTACTTAGTTGCAGAGATTTGTAAAATATTTGGCCCCTCCTTGTCTATAACTTGTTGCCAGTTTTGACTGTCCTACTGGTTTTGCTTTGTCTCTATTCCTGGGATAGACTGTTCCCACTGTTTCAGGATTAGATGCTTGACTATTTGAGTAGTAAACAACTTTGAAAAGAGAAATAATGCCATCCTTGTCCAATATAAATCTGTACAGGACAGACTTTATTCATTCATTCATTTTTGCATTGTGTTCCATTTGTCACATTTAGGCAGATTCTACTGACCTACACCAGCCATCAAGTCTGCCCCACCGAGCTCCTTGCACTTTGCCAGCTTTAGCTTTTGGATTCTGCTTTCCACATCATCACAGTTCATGAGTACTGCTGACAGTTGCTCATGCCAGCCAATACACTTCTGACATCATTTCTTATCTTTCTTCTCAGACCTCTGTGTTAAGAGGTGAAATGATGATATCACCCTCAGGAAGACTGGGATCAGAAGTAGGAGGACTACTTCATCAGAAGTAGTATGAAGTTTAAGTCAACAATGAGGCAGGGGAGTAATCGGTGAAAAGCAAAACTGAAAGGACAATTTTGTCAAGTGATCAAATGCAGTACTGTAATTTTCCAGGAACTGTTGCAGCTGGAATTAGAGGCTGGGCAGGAGGCACTGGTCATGTACCAAAATGCTCATTTTTAATGATAATGCTTCTCATGCCATCAGGGCTTACATTGCATAACCAAACTTGATTTAGAACCAAGTACTTTTGGACTTAGTTTTGTGACAGGTACACCCTTTCCTCCCCCTCACTGAAAATACAGTCCCAAAAAGAGGATCTGAGGCAATAATCATCAGGGGGATTTTTTTCCCTTCTCAGAATATATAAAGTCTTGATGATGAAGGCTCTCAAAAGGGCCTTTCTTTTTCCTCTAGATCCACATCCAGCCATGCAAAGCCATGGAAACCGCAATGCTTCCGTTATACCCTAGCAGCTCTTTCCACAGTCAAAACTCATTTCTATGCTACAAAATACTTGGCTACTGAGAAACAGAGGCTTCTATTGACTCTTATGATCCAAACATCATTAAAGCAAAAGAGTGTAGGAATATGTAAATTAGGAACAAGAGAGGCTGAATATATCAACCCTGCTGGAGATACATTTGTACTGGTCCGATCTCATCAGAATGTAATATAGCTCCAAATCTGTAAATAGCCACAGTTGAGCTCTCTAAATATAATCTTAAAATCTTAGAAAAGCTTGAGCCCTGATAAAGCAAAGCAATCATGGTGTATGAGATTAAGGCTATAACAGTGAAATCATCAATGTGTTATTTCTTCAGTCAAAGACCACAAGTCCTGCATATGCTTGTTCAAACAGAGACCTGTACTCTGCTTGGCAAAATACATACTGATGTTTAAGTGCACACACGTACAAGAAATGAGAGGTCATACACAACTCTATGGAAAGCCTCTCCATCCTGTTTTGCACAGACATTCTTTCCAGCCCAAAAGCCAGCTTTTCATCAGTCCAGTACATTTATGCATGACCAGCAAAGCTTTTGCCCAGAATACTGTTTTCAAAGCACAGCAAATCAAAATCATCAGTATTCTTTGTTTAGAACAAAATAGTACAAAACATGCTTTGAGAACTTCGAACAAAGCTGCTCTGCTTCCCAGGCTAGGATCTTTTCTTTAACTGCAACTCTTGCAAACTAAAATGGCAATCTTAATCCCGAAGAGGAAAATGATATTTGGAAACCAACTCCTTCTGTTGAGAAGTTTGTTCCTTTCCTCTCAGCCTCTGTCTACAATTTCTACCTCATGCTGCCTACCAATATCAAATTATCCTTGCAAACAGGTTCTGAAAGTTATTGCTCAGGGGTTGTAAAGCAGCATGCCTTGATCAGTTCACTGTGTTATTACCTCCTTACTAGCTAGCAAAGATGTAACAGCTATAGCCATGATAATAAGATAAATTGATAGTTTGTGTGAAGCTTTTTTTCTGGTGGACTAAGCATAAAGTGCTAATTTAGATCAGCTTGAAGTTCATTCTGTAACTCCACTGAGAAAGTGAAGTACCATAAATGAGTTTTATAATAAAAACAGCAATATTTGGTGCTTCTCACTATGACAGAAAAAGTCTTCACTTCTGTGCAGACCAAGGTATAGAAGGGATTGTGATGTGTGTGGCTCCTAGTGAATGAAGGGGCAGTCTGTCCCTGGTTTTTCATTACAAGGAGTAGGTCTGCTTGGCTCTGAAGTCTGAAAATTCTGCACTATCTCAGGTACTGTCATTAGTTCCAGCCATCGTATAAACTGGATGAAAAGGGTTTTAATCTCTCCTTGAGAAAGAGGCAGATGTGAGCAGCCTGTCAGGAAGAGAGGCAGACCCTGGCTGCTGATGGGGGCCAGTGAACTGACAGGGGAGGCCTCTGCAGGCATTGCCTGAAAGCTCCCCTCTTCATCCCTGTCTTATTACTTTTGCTGGGAAAAAAAAGGGAGATAATGCAACTCCTTGCTACTGGTTTCCTCTTCTCTCTCGTTAGTACTCAATTTTCTTGAATATTCATAGTAGAGTGTAATCAGGTTAGAGCATTTTTTTTATACGTCTGTGTGTATCCTTTAAAAGGGCACTTTTCCCAATTCCTCCTGCGCAGCAGGTGTGGGTCCTGCACCTCCACCTGAAGGGCACTCGATTCCCCCTGCAGGGCTTTCTGTAACAGCCAGGCAGGCCCAAGGGTGCATGTCTGTTTGCAAGCTCTGGCCCTAAGGTCTTTCCACACTGTCTTCTCATTCTTTCTTGTGTGCCAAGCTGCGAGGACACATTAATCTGGCAGCATGGATTTCAGATCTCTCTGATCTTTAACCTCTAGACTCAGTATTAGGTGATTCAGGGCCAGAGGTGAGATACTATTTTGGGATAATCTGTTTTAGAAGCATTTTCTTTTTAATTCCATTATTGGGGGTCTTAGTGATTACTGTTTATGCCAAGGACCATGCTTGTTCTGAATTTAAAGTACAATCATTTCTTGAATACTAATGATAATTTTTTTCAGGCTAAATATGAGCTGTATGGAGTGTTTAAACAATTACAGTGTTTAAAAGTATGTTTGGCTTAAGCAAATGATCTTTTCAATCTTGTTTGCTTTCAGAGTTGACATTGTTGTGGACTGTTTTGTTCTTAAAAATATATTGTTATGGATAAAGTTGATAATGAAGAGAGTGTGAAAATCCTAGGAACAAGTTGAGGCATAGAATTAAATCTTACACATGCAGTCATAGGACAATAAATTCTCTTTAACTGTTTGCATCAAACTTGGGCAATCAATCAGTATAAAAGGTTGTATACTTCTCTTATGTAAGCAGTTTATTCTTCTGGTTTAGGCTGAGGATTTGCATAATACTCTCACTGGAACCTCTAAGTCAGGTGTGTTAAAGCAGGAGCATTGTCATTTACTTCAGTTTTGAACCTGCTATCTTTTTTTACATCTTCTGTAAGGACATGCATGTCTCTGTGATATTATCTGAGGAACTGGCTTATGATTTCTACATCTGGAGTGCTAATATAGTTAATATATGTGATTGGCTTTGCAAAATCATGAAAACAGTACTTTATGTCAGTTCTATGTGCAAATTTCTATGAGTGGGAGAAGTGTCCCTGGTAACTCAGTAATAAATTAGTCCCTCAAAATATTTTTAGTGTCAAAATGACTAGTCTCTCCAGAAGTGTTATAGCACTACAATCCCTGAACATATTAATGAATGTTATTTTAGAACTGCAATTAAACAGCATTTCATCTCCATCAGTCTAAAAATAATTATTTGAAAACTAAATTTAGGTTTCCTGTGACAAAGGGTATCTACTGTTGAAGGAACTACAGTCTGTGGTTTGAAAGGAAGTTTGTTTGGTTTTGGTTTTTGCGATTTTTGGTGTTGTGCTGAAAGATGAGCAAAAATTAGAATTTTACCCTAATGAAAGTTTTAGTATAAAAGTGTCCTGAAGTCTAAAATGCTCTAAACACTTTGCAAGTGAAACACCTGTCTTAAAGGGCATTTATTATGTGTATGTAAACTGGTCAGGAAGAATGACATATTTGAATGGCTCTCAGGAAGCAACGGTCCATTATAAGGAAATCTAAATCAATGATGAACTGAGAAAGTTGAAATAATTTTCATTATTCCAGTACTAAAATACTGTAAATACATGTGTAATCAACTCTTCCCACTCTACGTATAGCTCTCTATACCCTGCCCTTACATAAAGCCAACTCTGTCTCCATGTATTCCTGTTCAGTTTGAAAAAGGCTTACAAACACTTGCATATATATATACAAGAGCTCTTTTTAAACATTATGTTTCAGAGTTATTTTGAGAAAACAGCTGCATTTGAGAATTATCACACTGTGAAAATAATTTATCCTTGTTTCATGAATGTGGCAGAATTATGTCTTAAAACAAGCATTTTGTGTAAATCTATGGAAATTATATATTTGGTGAAATTAGTGAAATCCATTTCATAGGTCCAGCATGCCCTGGGACAGAAAACCTTTGTCCTGGTGGTCTGTATGTTTTGCATATTCCATTATGCAAATACGAGAATTCATCAGAGACTTTACCTCATTACTACTACCCTCATTCCAGTTTACTGCACAGTTGATCTACTGCAGACAAATCTACATACCATGCACAGTCTCCCAAACCTAGCACCTTCTGCCCACAAAAGCAACATAAGCTTGTTTTACTATTTCTCGCACGTCAGCAGCATTGTGTTTGGCATATCATGTGCAAAGAGAATTTCCATCCCAGTGAGCTTAGAGTCTGAAAGCATCAGAACTGATGCTCAGTTCATACAAAGCAATACAATCCCGTTCAAGCCAGTGATCTCTCTATTACACAAGCAAAGGGTCTTGCTCATTGTTTCAAGCACGTTGAGGTGTTTTTTTATAAAAAAAGCAAGACTAGAATAGGTAAGCCATATTTTGTATTGAGCTCTGCCATAGTACAAGAAACAAAGGACTGGTGAAAAATCACAGAAAATAAGTGTATTTAATAAAATAAAAATAAAGTCATACCCACAGGTAGTTCAGAGTCATGTCAAGATACATGTCTGCTTCTGATCTGAACTCTCCAGACACAGTTTTTCCCATTCCCACCCCTACACTGCAATTTGGCAACAAACAAAAAGGCCACCTCAAACAGTCATCCCGGTGATATCAGACGTCCCTCCCCCTGCAGTCCTAGGTGACAGCCCAGCTCATTCTCCCTGCATGTTTTTCACATTGCTTGCATGGGGATGGAATAATGCTTGTTGCTCATCTACCTTGTCCCAGTCAAATGTAATTATCCTGTGTAATTCTGCTTCCTGTGGCAGATTCAGTCAGATATGGTTTTCTCACTTTCTGTTTCATACTGCAGACATAGGCATAGCTTAGTGTAAACACATCTCTGGTCTGCAACATCAATGAGATTTTTTTTATTTAGTGGTTTGTGAAAAACATGTTACAAAATCCTTCCTCTTCCTCTTTTTTATGTATTTCTGTACTACATTATGAAAAATCTAGGATAAACAGTGCAGTATTGATACACAAAAAGGCATTAAAAATTTTGCCCAAATAAAATATAACCTGATTCTTCTTAAAGTATAATCTTACTGCAAGAATGCATTATTTTTCAAAGTTACAGTACAAGTTCACATGGCATGTTTTGGTTATCCAGGAGGTATTCTCATAAAGTTCAGAATCACAGCTGAATGCAGATCCAAATGTTCCCAAAGCTTTTGGAATGAAAAGATCACGTGTTTAACTTTCATATTTTATGTTGTCCTTTGCTAATTGGAGTTCCTTCCCCGTTTATTTTACTGACATTTTGAATTACCAGGTATCTTTCTGTCTCCATAGCTCAGCTACTGAATTGGATATCCAAATCCAAACCCTTCCAACAGCAACCAACTTCAGCCTCATTTCAGACTGCCTGTTTGTCTTATCTATCTGTCCAGTTTACATGACATTGCTAACATCAAATTCATCATAAAGGTTAGATTTTCAATTTGTAGGAGTTGACATACCGTCCTACATCTATCAGACCCAAATTGCAAAGCTGCCAGGCTCTACTAACCAGATGGCACATTGAGGAACTCCGTGTAAGTCTCCACAGGCTCCTGGATCAGGAAAGTTCCTCTGTAAACCATAGAATATATCCTACACTGCACTGTGTAGGTTGTCTGGAAACACCAGAGTGGGATTTACATGAGATAACAGTATAGCTATGCTAACATTATACTCCACCCAGGCTGTGAAACCTACGCAGAGCTGTTTGGTGACTTCAAGAGATCAGCTAAGCGGATGTGATTGCATGGCTCTGCTTGGTGCTGGGTAGAAATGCTGTGGTCCTACCTGTGATTTCAAACACGTCAGCTCTAAATACTCTGCCCCACCATCACTGTAAGAGTAGGTCACTCTGAGGAATACAGTCCAGAGACACTTAGAAAATCATTAGGTTGTTCCCTGGATCTGCTTCTTTTCCTTCCTCCACCAATCATTCAGCAGTGCCAGTTCTAAAACTGGGGTGGGAAGTGCCATTCTCCCTTTCTTATTACACCTTCTGAGTGGTTCTTCTGTCAATCCTTGGCTGTGTCCCAAGATCATCACCTCACAGATGTGTTCTCTGCTTTCCAGGGAAGCAGCAGCAGGGATGTCTCAGCATGTTTTCCCTGGCTTGGGACATGTCTCGCATCTCACATTTGCCACAGGTTTGCTCACTCTGTGCTTACTGCCCAAGTTAAGTGCCAAATTTCCATCTGAATTTGTGCTGTTTCCATCCTTATCCTGCTTGTACCAGCCACATGTGAGGGCCACTGGTTTCACAGAGCCACCCAGTCTTTCACAGGAATAATAATACTACAAGGGACATAGAGTGTCCCAAGAGCGACACTTGGATGTGCTGCATGGCGTACCAGAAGATGGGCAAGAATTAACCACTGCCTCATCCTGCTTTACCAAAGACCTACTGGGCTTTGAGCTAGGCCTGCCCTAAGGCGCTGGAGTTCAAAAGCAAAGTTAACAATTAAACAGTGAACAGTTAACAGTGAACAATTAAATTCCTACATTTAGATTACGAGTCCAGACATTTCGAATCCAACCAGGATCTTTCATCAATGGAATCTGAAAGAAGCAAAAAAATAATGAGAAATTATGCAGTCAATTAACTATGCACAGTAGTTAATATATACAGGCGTCAATCACAGTCCTTGAAACCCAGCTGCTCTAATGAATGCCTTTGCTGTGGTTCCTTTGTAAGCCACATTCTACCCTTGTGTCATCCTTACTTTTTATCTCTACTGAGAAATGTTCAGTTTTCAGAGGTTTTTAGACCTCTGCTAGTAGGATCTGTGTCATCAGCTGGAGAGAGCTTGGAAGCAGGGGATTCCTGTGAGGTCTGAAGAAGCATGGACCAAAACAGACTTTGTTCATTCTTTTTCCAGATGGGAATGCCCAATGCAGAGGGCAGGTGCAGAGCTGTAACTCCACGCTGCTGCCTAGGGAAAAAGTCTTTTCATATGGCAGCATTCCCAGAGCTGTTCATGTACAGGGAGGTCTCTAATACTCAGCAGGAGAGGAAAAGAGGGTTCTGTAGGACAATGAGAGCACACTTCAGTACCTTTGAAGCAACCTGGAGTTCAGGGGCTGCATAGCAGAGCCATGAGTTTATTCCATGAGTAGTGCCCTGCTGACAGGCAGCACAGAAGCCTGAGCAGAGTGACTGCACTTCCAGAGAGAGAGTCCCACAGCTGAGGTGGCAAACAATTCCTATGACAACCTCTTTCTGAATGCACAGAATGATGACTTCATTTTTAATGAAGCCACAGCTGCAAGACACATTGAAATAAATTAATACCCAGTAAAAAGGGTGAGCTTCCAGCATTGCTGGGGATGAAGGGATGCATGTTTAAAATGAAAGCAAAAGTTATTGAGGAGAAATTCTGCACCGCATTTTATACTACTTTTTTTCCATAGTGAAAATTCATACTTAAAGAAGTAATTCTGTAGGATTGATAAGTATGATGACGTGAAAAAATAATTTGAATTATTTCCCTTTCTTGCTTAGAAAAATTAACTTTCAAATATGGTGAGGTTTGCTGATGATGTGTTGTTAAAACACTCATATTCCCTCATTGAAATCTCAAAATTTTTCAAGCAGCAATGCTCAGTACAAAAAAAACAAACTCATTCTGCTCTCTACCATTCTCAAGTTACAGGAAAACAAGAATACTGTGTGGAATCTTACTGACAAATAGAAAAGGCATGACATTATCCCTTTTGTGGACTTTTTTTTCATTTGAATACAGCTAATGATACAATTACAAATAATGAGCAATAGAAAATAGAAAATCGAAAAATAAGCATTACAGAAATAAATTTACCCAGTTCTGGCAGATGCAGTTCTTAAGGGTTCCATTAATGTTCATTACACTCACTCACACACTCTGGTATATGTATAATTAGAACAACATTTTGTGTGGGGGATGTGCTGAGTAAGTTTGGGGTGGCACCATTAGGAGAAGACAGAGGTCTGGCACAGGCCTTCTCTGTTCACGATAATACCTTGGACTTAAGCATTCCATTGGGGATTGCACCACGCTATTCCACAACCTTATGGACCAGGATGTATTATTAATTCAATTTTTCAAATGAAGAAACTGAGATACACCCTGATTAAATGGCTTATTCTGCATTATGAAGGAATTCTAGCATCAAAATTAGGAACAGATCTCTCCCATTGTTTTAAAAAGTGTTCTATCCTTTCTATTCTCAGAAGCAGAACAAAAATACTGGCATTGTTGCATCAATAATTAAATGAACAGAAATACTCTTGCAGGCTAAATTATTCATTGAAATACAGATGCATGATGTATGCAAATTCTGGATTCAATATAATTACATTTTTCTGTTGTACATGCCTGTTCATATTTGAGGTATCATAGAATGGTTTGGGTTTGAAAGGACCTGAAAGATCATCTAGTTCCAAATCCCCTACCATGGGCAGAGACGCCTTTATGAAACCAGGTTGCTCAAAGCCCCTTCTAACCTGGCCTTGAATACTTCCAGAGATGGGGCATTCACAACTTCTCTGGGCAACCTGTGCCAGTGCCTCACCACCCTCACAGTAAAGAATTTCTTCTTAATATCTAATGTAAACCTACCCTCCTTTAGTTTAAAGCCATTCCCCCTTGGCCTGTCACTACATGCCATTGTATAAAGTCCCTCTCCAGCTCTTTTGTGTGGCTCCTTTAGGCACTGAAAGACTGCTCTAAGGTCTCCCCAGAGTCTCCTCTTCTCCAGACTGAAAAACCCCAACTCTCTCAACCTGTCTTCATAGGAGAGGTGCTCCAGCTTTCTGATAATCTTCATGGCCTCCTCTAGGCTTACTCCAACAGTTCCACATCTTTTTTGTGCTGGGCACCCCAGAGCTGGACACAGTACTCCAGGTGGGATCTCACAAGGGCAGAGTAGAGAGAAAAATCACCTCCTTTGACCTGCTGGCCACTCTTTGGCTGCAGCCCAGGATACAGTTGGCTTTCTGGGCTGTGAGACCACATTCTTTCCTTTTCTTTCTTTCTTAAAAACAATCAGAGTTCCATAATCCAAAAAATTAATCTCAGAAAGATACTAATAGGAACTACCACAGGAAAACAGTACATTTCATCAGCAGAAAAGTCAACAGTGTATTGCAACAGAGTTGGCAACTGTACAACAGTGCTGCTGCCTATGTGTTCAGTTCCTGTGAAAAACAGTGATCAGAGACAGCCCTGTAAAACATTCTTTGTGTACTGGTGCAACAACCACGCGACTCTCCAGGATCCCTGCCAGCAGTTTGAAAGTACAGTTAATGTTGCAATTAAGTATTTGGTCTTTATGGTTGTCTAATCTCTGCTCTTGCTTGTATTTGAAAAACAACCCTAAGGAGCTTTCATTCAGTCCTGCAATTAATGGAAAAATGTATTATTTATTGAATCATATTTCATCTATAGTTTAGAGTGACTCTTTTAAATTAGCTGTCTGCCTTTCCTATTTAGTAGGCTGGCAAATGCAAACTGACATAAGTAAAAATTATTTTTAAGCAGACACAATGCACCAAACCTTTTCTTCAGCTGTGCCAGCCTCTGTAGGCACCCTGCTGACCTTAGAGAACAAGCTAATGTGGAAAAGATGACCTTACACTTAAGCTAGTGAAATAGGACACAGGTGCTATTCCTGTACAAGAAAATTAGAGTCAAGGCACAAGCAGAGGCACTGGGACACTGTGGCCTGTACCCTGACGCTGGAGGAACAGCGCTTGGCACAGGTGCTGCCACAGCCAGCTGGCAGCTCCCAGCTTGAGAATGAGCACAAAGCATTTTCAACAGGCATCTGAATAGGGCCTACAGCTTTTGAGGGCTGACAGAGCTAAATAGCATGTAGGTGACTAGATCATGCTAGGTACCGTCAAAGCCAAGGAGTAGGTGCTGTCACTGTTTAGCTCACTAGCACCAGAGTAGACAAGAGATCCAGATCTCCTCTGGAGCTCCCTTAGCTTTCTTCCTTCCAGGAGTGTGAGCATATCACAAGCATTATTGCTCAGTTCTCCTGATGTCTAAAATGAATAATATCCTCCTAAACTGTCAGGGTAAATTCATTAATATTTATAAGAAACCTGTAACTTATGATGCAAAGCAAAATTTGCCTTTTGACCCCTAAAGAGAGTGTTTATGACCCTATATTGTCCAGTCTGGCAGCATTAAGACAAGTTGTACTTTTGCCAACTAAACACGAAGCATTTAAGAATTAAGATATTTCTTATAGCTGATAGAAGGTGAAGTAAAACAAAAGGCATGATATCTGCAAGAGAACACATTAGTCTATACCTCATTCTTTCACTAGAGGGGAAAAAGTGTATCTTACATAAAAATGTTCTGAGAAAAAAATGAAAAGGCAGTAACTGGAATCCATTTCACCTTGGGAGAGATACAGAAGATGCAGTGAGCATGAAATGAAACAGGAAACATTTAGGCATTAGGAAAACTTTATGATACTAGGAGCATGCAAGCTCTGGTATGGCTTGCCGGAAGAGGCTGAGCATGCATTTGTCAGAAATGTTTTAATTATAGTTGAATTTGCCTGTAGGCATAGAAATGGACTGGATGGTCTCTGAGTCTCTTCCAGCCTTCTATTCTATTATTCTGTGACAAAATGACACAGCAGAATGAAGGTGCATTTTCAGGAGTTATTTCCTCTCAATGGAATCTCACTGTGAAAAAAACTCAGAAACTGGTGGCAAAAACACTTACATGAAATGCTTTGAATCTGACTAAGAAAACAGTGCAGAAATGAGGTATAGGGAAGCATGGCAGAGTAGCCAAGGGATGGGCAGGGTGACCTAAGCAGCTTTTTTGTCTCAAACTTCTGACTCAGTCTCACAATATCACCTGGCTGGTATTTAGCTCATCACACTGATGCAATAGATGTTGTAAACAAAGTTACTCATTTGTGAATTACTCAGGTAATTTAAATCTGGTTCCTACAGTAATCATGCCTCTAAATGTAGTTAAGTACACATTGTATGTGTGCTGCATTGCTGCTAACATCAGCTAGAAACATACTATTGCTTCATTTGAGGAGCACCTGATTTTAGAAAACAACTACAAGAGCCACCCTGATGCCCAGTGGTGACTTATATTTTCTTTGTAGCATGGGTGCCTAGTGCAGAGCAGATGGTCTGTTCTTTCAGAAACGCCCAGAGCCAGTGCTTTTTAGAAAGGATGCTATCTCCACTACTGAGTAACTTTTAAGCAACAAAGAAGAAGGAAGGCCTCTTTCTTTCAAGATAAGATGACAATCCAGTATAGGCACATGACCAAATTACTTTTCTAAGTGACCTAAAGTAAGAAAACCACATCTGAGTATCTGGAATAAGTCAGGTTTGACTGACAACTCTAAGTTTTCCTGAAGAGGTTGTAGCTACAGTCAGATAAAGCTTGAGACATCAGTATATAATTGTGAAAAAATATAACTACAGAGAATTCTGTCAAAAACTGCAGTAGTGAGTTCCTAGCTAAATGGCCTGCTGTCTTATCTACATTTACTTCTGCAAGGCTGCCAAAATATCGCCACTGGACTGAAGGAGGCCACATGGGGCTGCAGTTCATGGAGATCACCACAGAACAGTTTAAGTACTTTGCAACATGGAAACCATAGTGAAGTTTTATCATATGAAGCAGAGGAGGCACAACAAGAAACCAGTTTGTTTTATCGCCTCGCTCAAACTTGGCTGGCTTCCAAGTCAAAAAAGCCATTATGTTTGTAGTCTGGTGGCTCCAGGGTCCCAAGGCATCACACAGAGACAGAGGCACTAGTATAGGGTGGGAAGATGACACACAGGTTGTAGTCTCCATACTCACCCAGCCCTTACAGCCACTATTGCTCTGAAGTCAGCATGAGAGCCAGGACAGCTCTTGAGCACAAGCACCGTGTTCTCCCTGTGCCTTCACTGCTAAAAATCTGGATAGCTGCATTTTAATTATAGAATCATTGAATGGCTTGGGTTGGAAGGGACCTTAAAGTTCATCTATTTTCAGCCCCCACACCTCCATCTGGAGGGATACCACTAGACCACATTGCTCAAAGCCTTGCCCAGCCTGGCCTTGAATACTTCTAGTGCTGAGGCATCCACAGCTATTCTGGGCAACCTGTGCCAGGGCCTCACCACCCTCACAGTAAAGAATTTCTTCCTAACATCAAATACAAATCTTTCCTCCTTTAGTTTAAAACCATTCCTCCTTGTCCTATCACTACCTGCTCATGTAAAAAGTCACTTATTTTTATAAGCCCCCTTCAAGTACTGGAAGGCTGCATTAAGGTCTTTCTGGACCCTCCTCTTTCCCAGGCTGATCAACACCAACTCTCTCAGCCTGTCTTTATAGGAGAGATGTCCCAACTCTCTGATCATTTTTGTGTCCCTCCTCTGGACCCACTCTATCAGATCCATGTCTTCCCTGAGGACCCCAGAGCTGGATGCAGTACTCCAGGTGGGATCTCATCAGAGCAGAGTACAGGGGCAGAATCACCTCCCTCAGCCTACTGGCCACACTGCTTTCAATGAAGCCCAGGACATGGTTGGCTTTCTGGGCTGTGAATGCACATTGCTGGCTCATGTCCAGCTTTTTATCTGCCAGAACCCCCATGTCCTTCTCTGCAGGGCTGCTCTCAATGAGTTCATCTCCCAGTCTGCACTACCTCAAGTTCCTAAATTATTTTAAAATCCAGACATATGCTGAGTGCTTTGCAATAATCCAGCCTTTAAATTAAATTTTTTAAAAAAAAGAACTGAGAGTATCCATGACATTTCTGTTCTGCAGCTTCAGTCTTCTTGCTCAGTGTCAGTAGGACAAGAAGAACTGTCAGGCTGCAGTGATCTTTGGCAGAGCTCAAGCACGTTCGTTTGCTAACCGCACTTGAGTTTAAGCAAAGGTAAAAATAAGGACTGGAGGCAAGACACTACATGGAAAGTCATTTAGCCAGGCATCTCACTGAGTACGTCCAGCACTGGGTTAATGTAGGAGACTCCAGCTCTGGTCTTTTAACTACATCCTGATAGAGCTTCATGCCAGATCTGGATTCTTCCTGCCAAGTTCCTCCCATTTCTTAACCCCATAGTCACTCACAGTAAGAATCATCAGCTGTTTATCTAAGATCTTGCAACACATGCTGATAAAGACTGTTTTGCCACCTCCTATAGACCATTCAGCTGTTTGGCCTCACCACCATTGGTGGAGGTGGTGGCCCCACCACCTCACCTGAGCTTCCTTTGGTGGATGTCTTAATGGCTGCAGTTAACACCACACTTGGGAATGTTTCTCTTAGGAACCACCCCAGGCTACCAAAAGGTGTTTCATGAGGTGATGTTTCCATATCACCTGATCTTCACACCCTTCTTCATGGCATCCAGCTTTCCAGACCTGGAGGCCTCCCAGCCCTCTCCGACGGAGGAGACCTTCACCATCAGGCCTGGAAATAGCTGCTGGCCACAGTTTTCTCCCTGACCACTGAAGAAGTCTATACATGCTCTTCACCAGAGAATGGTTAAAATGGCTGCTCCTCCTCACAGCCAGAGTTAAAAAGTTGACAGGTAGTTCAGCTGCACAACCATGGTATCTGCACCACACATACCCTAGCATGTTTGGCTTAGCCTTGAGGGAAGCTTTGAGTCATCCAGACCCTGGTTGTTCAGTACAAGGCAGAGGAGTTCAGAGCTAGATCCATCAGAATATGGAATCTGCACCCATAAGGAATCAGAACATTTTGGAGTTTCATGACACAGAGCAGACCAAGTTGATGCTGCCCCATGATGTTCATTCTGAGACATTAGGTACATGTTCAGTCGTGTACACAGAGGACCCTCAGAAGGGGAAAAAAGCAGGAACTATTAAGAAGCTCCTGGCTTAGTTCAGAAAGATTCTGGTCAAACAGGTATGGCAGTGGAGCTGAACCAGCAGCAGGTTTGTTTACAGGCTTGAGAAACTGGGTTTGTGCCACACACCGGATCCCCAGGCTCTACGGCACCCAGCAGTATGCAGAGTAAAACTGCTATCATTGCTGTGCTGTGCCTGCTCTTTAAATAACACCAGGCACAGACTGTGTGTGCTTCCACTTGCTAGTTAAACTTTGCCATAGGTCACTTACAAATACCTTATAGAATCTTGTGGGGAGCTTTTGGAAAGGAGCATTTCCCTGATCCCATTTCTTTTCTGTGCAAATTTAGGCATGAATTTCAGGAGTACGGGTGGGGATAGGAAGACGACAGCACAAAACTGGGTGCTGTACACTGAAATGCTGTATGAGCCTTTTATGTTTTGAATTGATCCCTTTGTCCGTTTGCTTACTGCAGCTGCCTCCATTGTGGGGCATAAATGTCACAGCAAGTTGGAGGTAATGGTCACACCTGGAGCTGACCTTTAAAAATCAGCTGGACTTTTTATTCTCTCTGATTACTCGCTTTATTTGCTTGTAGGCTTTTACTCAGAGGTCTTCCCTATGGGCATTATAGCTATTTTAGGCTGCCAGTCATGCTTCCCATCCCCCTGGCCATTGATTTGTGGTAAGTCTGCCATCAGAATGTAATTTATCCAGACAGGATTAAATTTTGCCACAGAGGGAAGATCCTTCAAGTCAGTACTGATATGTAAGTGTTCACATGTAAGTTACTGCCCAGAGTTAGTAAGTGCACCAACTATAATGGGTACAACATGTTTTCAGATATGGCTTCACAACATGTTTGAGAAGTGATAAGCCTGCATTGAAGTGTGAGTGAATTCAAATATACATGAAAGTTTTTTTCCACTTTTCTCTGTCCAACTGGGAAAAAATACAGGTAGGTTTGCTTTTCTTTCAAACCTTTCAAGCTATCAAATCTTGAAGCCTCGCATGCACATTACAATTAGCAGAAAAAAATTTATCATTGTCTTGTATGTAGTTTTCATAGGTTTTTTTTTAAGGGATTTGCTAGCCACAGCCTTTTAGGGAGTAAGTTTATGTCATTTTGTGGAACATGGGTATGTTCGTAATATGGAGAGGACAGACCTTGTGTCCCAAGATCAGATTTCTGGAGTGGAAACAACAGGAGGGGAAAAACAATCCTACATCTGAGGGGTAGGTCAGGAAGTTTGAAAACTTCTGTTGTGGTTGGCACTATTGCAGGCTGTCTGTGCTCTGCTGCACAACCCAGCTAACCTCACTCTGCTTCTTTTTTTTGAAATAAAATATTAAAAAACTTTATCAACTGCAGACTACTGTTATGAAACTGAATTTTTCAATATTCACAAAGGTTCTGAGTTCCTTGGGTCAGTATACAGGGCTCATATGTAGTAAAGTCTGCATGTATGCAAAAGTAAACACACGGTCATAAATAGACTCTGGAAGCAGCTCCCTACTGGCTTTTGTCCAGAAGGGCAGAAAATAAGGAGGAGGGGAAAGCTAAGTGTGCCTTTTTATTGCACGTGATGTGTTCTTACTAACGCTACACCATGTTCAGGACTATTTCTAGGAAGAAGAAGGCAGTCATAAAACTCAATCAACATATGCTACAATGTTGCTGACTAGTAGAAAAACAGCATGTGCAGTACAAGAGGAAGTCTTTAAATCAAATTCTTGGAAAGAAGCATCTCAGAATGCAATGGGACGGGAATGTATTGTTCCTGTGGTGCACATTTAGTATTTGTTCACACAGAAAGCTTTAAAAGTCTTTAGAAGTATTTTTTAAATGTTAACAATCCCTTGGGTTAACTGGGATTTAATTAACACTAAAATAATTGCATTGGCTTTGAAATTCTTTCACCATGTAATAATACTGCACTTTTAGAAGTTCCCTGCTTCTCCTCCTACTTCCTTCAGTACTTTGTCTAAACCAAGCACAGTGGCCTAGCAGCCACTGGTCTCTTCATTAAATGTCATAGAGTTTTTCTCCAGGCAGTGCAATGTTATGGGTGAAGCTTTACAGATCCCTGGCTGTGGAGAATGAAGTTTATGTCACCAGCAGATGCTCCACACAGGGCTGGCTGACTTGAGAATAGGGCAACAGGTCCTCACATTAACTCCAAGTGTTTATTTTACACTCCTGAAGATGCCATTGCTGCTAGGCTGATGGTGGACAGTGCCAGATTGATACAGCACAACCAGCTGCCCTCAGGAATGCGTCGGGACTCTGTTTTCTGGATTTATAGTTTATAAGCAATTTATAGTTTATGAACAATTATATTGTTTAAGAACAAAATGGAGAAACGGGTCACAAAACCTGCACCACAAACCTCCCTCTGCATCCAGCAGCATGGCCAAGGATGTAAGAGATCCACCTCTGTGAGTGGAGAATCCTGACTGCTGTTTCTGTTTCCTACACAGGACTGATTTTCCCAGAAGTTAAGTCAAGGGAACGTTCAAAGTTCCATTTCATGAATAATCTTTTATTGAGTTACTTTGGACTTCAAAGGCATTCCCCCATTCAGACAGATTAACTGTTCTCTGAGAAATTAACACCTCCTGGCACTCTGGACTGGCAGGATCCATTTTTAAAATAACTTCACAGATTAGGTAGTCAGTAAAAAGAGATAAGGTGGCAAGAGATAATCTGTTCACTGTAGCAGGCTCATGCATATTTATTTGTTTTCTCTTCATTATGAAATGCCCATAATTATTACTATGTGAAGAGATTCCTGCAGAGAGCAAGCACATAGGTCCAGTTGTTCTTGTTTTGCTTGAGGTGCCAACACAGGACTGTACCTTTTCAGACTCTATCTCACCCAGGCAGAGTCTTCATTGTGTGACATCAGTTGAGTAGAAAGATGACCTGGCTCTGGGTTGCATTGTTAGAGCTCATGTTAGTGAGATAGAACTAGATTTGGAATCCCTGTGGTATACAATCCAAATATGTTTAATGTAGGAAGCTGCCTATATTCAGTCTAGAGGTACCTGTCTAGTCCCCCTTGCTTCAAGGACATCTTTCTTAAGTGGGATCAGATCCTGGGGCTGCCCCTTCTACTTTAAACATTCAGAACAAAGACAGTGATGCCTGGATCCCCTTTCTAATCAACAGTAAGTGTAGCACTGCCAGAGCACAACCCACCTGATCTACCTCAGGGCAGCACAATGTACAGCACTCAAATACAACTGGTTTTCTGTAAATGTACCTCTGGCCTGTCCTGGAAAGACCATTTCCATAACTGTCTGCTATTCTTCTTCATTGAAGAAAATAAATCACTGGCATTACCAAGCAAATAAGGCCACTGTTCAATAGCTGTGAATGGACAAAAGCCAGTTAAAGCAAGGAACTGCCTCTCCCATGTATAAAAGTCATGCAGATCCCGAGTGAGTAGCATCTTCCTAAACCTTTGAGGAAATCCAGGTGAGCTCATAGTTCCCCCTGTAGGCAGTGGAGGGGTAGAGACAATGCCAAGGACTGAGTTGCTCCAATTGGATTGTTGTCTTTAGATTGTGGAAACAAATCCTCCAGTGTGTTCAAACAAACCTTCTCTTTCCACTGAAGACAAATGAGGTAAAAAAACCTACAGCATCCTATTTTGTTCCCTCTGACATGGGAAGACATCATGGGAGACCATTGGAAAGCAGGAACTGGGAGCCCCAGGGAACCTATGGGAATATCTGGAGTTGCTAGGATTGAGGCTCTTTCCTCAGATGTCATGTCAGGAAGGGCTAAAGGCTGATACCTCCGGCCTTTGGCAGCCCTCCTCTGTGGAGGGTGAAAGCTCCCTCCAGCTACTGCCAAAAGCTAAGGGAAAGCCTTGTTAGGCTGGATGTATTCCAGATCTTGCATACAATTTATACAGGTACTCTGTGAAGGGAAACCTTTTCCCCACAAGTCAGGGTCCCCAGCCCCCTGGGTCTGTCATCCCTCGCCCTTTGACTCTGCTTCACTCTCATCATTAACCCTCATGTCTTCCCAGCCTTTCTGCCAAACCTGGATCCATCACCACAGGCTGTCCTGCTAACAGTCCTTTCCTGCTTAATAGGCTACAATAAAAGAGCCCAGCCCATGTAAAAGCTAAATATCTGGATCCTGCAATAAACACAGGGTTAATTCTCAGTCCGGAACATTTTCCTGGTTCCTCATCCATCACAGAAACTTCCCTCTTCTACCCAGCTGCCCAGAACTACCAAGAAAACTGAATTAGGAAACTTGACCACTGCCTTTCCTGATGCACTAACCTGCCACCCAGCAGGCACAGAATGCCTGCAGGAAATTAGACACCTGCCTTGGTCTTCTTGCAGTCATTAAGTGTTGGTATAGAACGTCTGCTAAACCCCTAATAATAAACCACCTTTTCGTCTGTCACAGAGTTATGTCAAGATAAAATGCTGTTCCCCTTCTACCATCCATCTTCTTTGTGTTTCACAGGTCCTGGCAGAACTTTCTTTTCTGTATTATTTCCTGATCTACTGAGATATGTGCAGCACTTACAAGAGGAGGAAGAATATGTAATTGGTGAACAATAAATAAATAAGAGTTAAAAGAAACTCCTTTTCTCAGCTATAATATTAGGGCCTAACTATCCACAGTCTGCTACCCTAGGAGGGGAAAAGAGAGAAAGTATATTACTTTTGGGCAAGACATAAACTTTATGGCACAGTTTATATCAAATGTGTTGCTGTAGAAATGTTTTTTGCCCGTCTTCATAGGATCCTACTTTACAAGTCTAATACAGCTGATGGAGGGTAGCAGAAGGGAGAGATGAGATGAAAAACAGAGCTAACATCCTTTCATTTAAACTCCTATCACTTAGTGTTGCTTTTTGCATAGAAGGGGAGGAAAAGTATTATTGTGTTTGTAATCCTTTTACTAACTGCATTACCCCACTCACATACAGCACAGCCTGGATGACTCTCATGGTATAGTACAAAAGATGTTATTAGCATAATCCCCTTTCAACAGACAGAGCAACTGAGAAAGTTGCAGAGGGTTATTGAAACTCTTCCAGCAGCACAAGGGAAAATAGCTTTGTCATTCTGTCTCAGGCCAGCACTGTGCTGATTAGGCCAAGAGCTACATCTCAGTTCTCAATCTCAGATGAGAGTCAAGTCTTCCTTGACTTACATTCAAGTTTTGGCCTCTATTGTGCACACAACCTAAAATTTCCAGGAGAAGAGATTTATGAATACCCAAACTTTTTTTTTTACCAAAGCTCATGTCTGTAATTGCTTTAAATTAGCTCAGTTGCAATGAGTGTTGCATTTCCACTGACCTTACGAAAGTACCAGGACTCAGCCAGTGAATCCAATTTAACTAAGGAAATAAAGATGAAGAACATTTAAATAACTATTGGGAAAACTGTCTTTCAAGTTTAATCTGTTTTGTTTTAAATTAGGCTTATACAGATTAGGGAAACTGTTGTTTTCAAGACAGTTTTCAAATAAATCTTTATTGCAAATTATTTATTTATTTATTGAAGAGTATATTTCCTTTGAATGTCCAAAGTGTCCCTCTGAAGAGAACCAACCCCTCAGATGCCTTCGACTCATAAAAACCTCTAAGCAAAACCTGGCAGACTGGAGGTGCTCAGAAATTATATTGAAAGGAAATCCTTGAACCCTAGAGATTTCTCAGTTGTATTTACTGGGATGGAAATCCCACAAGGCCCTGATTTATGCCTCTGCCTCACCTTTCTCTGTCTTCAAGTATCCAAGACTCCATGGCATCCCAAAATACTTAAGAAAAGATAGGAAAATCATGATTTCCAGATTTTAAAGGGAAATTAGTGATTTTATTAGCAAAGCTATGCAGAAATCCTAATTGCTTGTGTAATTTAAAATTGCCCTTGAGATGCCTGATGATCTATAATTTACTTTGAAAAGGTCACCCCTGTCCTGTAGCAGATTGCAATATGGAGGATGCTAGAGTAAAACCTGTACTATGTGCAGAGGATGAGCAAAGAAAATGCTGCATTATAGCTGAGCATAATGCAGAAAAACATCCACGTAAAAGAGAATAAATAAAAAACATTCATACTGGTTAGCAGGTATACAAAATATCTGGATATAAGGATACATTCAGATTTTCTGACTTTTTTTTTTCTTAAAGGGTGCATCGAATTTAATTGGCTGTACTCGCTCCAAGCTGCTAAATATCACATGGCCTCTTTTCTAAGAAACAGAAGATAAATACTAGGCGTCAGCCATAAATAATGTGTGCGACCACTGGGGGGCACTTTTGGTTCAAAAATCCCTCACTTTGAAAGCCTTTTGGCAGGAATGTGACCTGCAAAAGCAGGAGGCAGCATAACTGAGGTTTGCAGCTTGTTCATGAAAATTCATTGGAAAAATATTTATTTCAGTTTAGAATATTTTGTAGCCCAGAAGGGCTTTAGGGTATTCTAGCAAATAACCTATGTGAAACAGCTATTTTCACTATTTTTTTTCCTTATTACAGTGTTCTGCAATGTGGCTGTTTTGGTCTAATACACAATAACAATAATGACTCCATGAATTGAAACAACAAATATAGAATTAGGTTAGAATGAAAAAGATCATATTTTCTATCTTTGTGGCTATGCAGACACATTACTGGCTCTGCATTTTAAAGAAAAAAATGCTAAAACTTATCTGTGGATCAGATATCTGCCACTTTCTT
This sequence comes from Acanthisitta chloris, assembly GCF_000695815.1. Classification (NCBI taxonomy): domain Eukaryota; kingdom Metazoa; phylum Chordata; class Aves; order Passeriformes; family Acanthisittidae; genus Acanthisitta; species Acanthisitta chloris. Next base: position 109,885 of record NW_008670762.1, on the reverse strand, counting down.
CAAAGGCTCCAGTTTCTGGCTTTTGCCACTGAAGAAGTAAAGAAGTAGCAAAGAAACATAGCAATATTCTGTGTACTGGATTAATTTCTAGATTAATCCTGAAAAATCTTGCTCCTCTGAGGGGTATTCCTTAGATGACTGATACAATTGACTTAAGGGAGAGTGTGTCTGAATAAAAAAAAAGACTTTTTAGACCAGCTGCCAGTGTTCAGTCTCTTTTTGCAGCTTTTGTCTTGTTGGATCAGGCCCTTATGAAAAGGGGCTGCTTCCTTGCCTCCCTTGCTTGGGAGCAGCCATGGAATTCCTTGGCCCTTTGTGTTCCCCCTCTGTTGGGCAAAGGACAGTTTGCTTATCTGCTAGAGAAGAGCATTTCAGCAGTCATGCCAGAAAAACAGCATTACTCCGGGATCAGACCAAGGCTTTTGTGAAACTCAGAAGACAGAAGGGAAAAAAGGAAAAGAGGACAAGACAATATTAAAACAACATAAATCCCTCCATCAAATATTTTCTTCTTGGTCTTTCTGAAGGAAGGATGGAAAATTTATTGTGAATGGGCATGTCTTCATTGCCCAGCAACAGTGCTTGTAATATAGTACCTGCTGTGTTTCAGTAAATGATTGCCCTTTTGTGCTGTGGTCTGTGGTTTTGATGATGAACTTCCTGGGGGCCTGTAAAGATAAAAATCACGGCTTGCCACTTGTTGAAGATTTAAAGAGCTCCAGCTGCCAAGTGGTACTACTGAGGGTTAAACAGCTTTTTGCCTCTTGCCCCTGAACACCATGTAGGAAGCTAAACCTGAACAAAACTCACTCTCAAGCACACAAAATTCCTGGCCATGAGGGGACTCTGAGGCCTCTACAGGACACAACACAAGGAGGCTCTGCAAAGCTGAGTGAAGGCTTTCCTTTTCTGTTAGCTTTGCAGGGAAACATCCCAATACAGCAGAGATGAGCAGCAGCACAGGCATAGAGAACTCGAAGATGGTGGTGAAGGTGTAGCAGAAGCTACTGGCTTCATTTGGAACAATACAGACCATAGGTTAAAGGAGAAAGAGTTTCAGGAGCTTCTTTTTCACTCTGCATTCATATATATATGACATTATAATGGTAAAGTCTCATAAAAAGAGTGGCTGATTTTCCTGCGAGTGTGGCTACTGGTACCAAAAGAGAGAAAATTAATTCTGAGGACGGCCTTGTTGTCACTTTCTTTCCTCATTTCATGAACTGTGATCCTAGGTGGCATGTACCTCAGTTCTAATACACACTGTGTTTGAACTGGGAGCATGAGGGCTTGAGTCATAAGGCAGAGTGCCCTGACAGGATGGCCATACACAAAGCTTTGCAGCAAAACATGTCCTTCACTTCTCATTGTTCCTTTACTCCACAGACAAGCACAGCTTTGCTTTCTGTTCCCATTCTCCCTCCCATGTCTGTCTCTAGCCCTTGCCATAAGCAGCTCCATTTGTAACTTTTGATTATTTCTAGCTCTGTAAAAGCAATGAGACCCGCAAGATCATTTGGTCTCATTTCCTTAAAACACTCCCCACCCCCTATATATAATTTTGAGTTAAGTAGAAGACAAATCTGTATTTTCTGAACCATTTGCCATGAAGGCTTTTGTCCAATGATCTCCCCAGCTTGAGCCCATTAAAAACAGGGGGGACACATTCTTGGGTGCCAGCACGATGGCCCCTTTTTCATGTGCATCCTTTTATGGCACCTGTAGCCTCATCACTCCCTGATGACAGCAGTGGGAAATGCTCAGCTGATGGTAGCCCAGTCATCTTCTCCTTGTTGATTTGGTGCAGAAGCTCTTTGGGAAGCTGCAATGGAAGCATCAGACTTGTGCTGCTTTTCAGGAAGCTTTTTCTTATCTCCCAGAGACAGGGGACTTTAAATGGAAAAGTGTTTTAACCTTTCCCATGACTGGTAAAAGCCTGATAAATTTTTAAATACAGTCATCTGAAAGTAGGTAGCAGAAAATAAATATACATATTTATTTTCAGTTTCAAAAATCTCAGATTTTAAGACAGCCCTGACTCTTGAAGATGTGTTTGTGCTTTATGCCTGTTTGGACTGTTTTTTTCTTATGTGCTTCACTTTCCAGAGTGCTTTGAAGCCCAGATCTCAGTGTAGGTTTTGTTTAGCTGCTTGGTTGCATCTTCTGAAGCTCACCCCTGGCCTGACCAGTCCTTGGGCTGTGGCCGCGACATGGTGCAAACTCCTGCTCCAGGTGAGACTGAACGGTCACAGACCACTACAAGGAGTAGGAGAGTTGGAAACAGAGAGGTTAACACTCTGTTTTCATTTATGGCAGCATGAGATATATGTGTTGTTAACACATTAATCATCCTGCAAAGAAAGGTTATCATGCAAAGGCAGTGAAGGCAAGAGGAACTGGGGGGCGAAGCAACTGACAGCTGTGATACTATTTGCCAACCACTTATTGCCCTCACGGTCTTTCGTCCCTGTGGACCAAGCTGAACTTTGAGATCTATATTAAGACAGGGAAGGCTCTCTGGGACATGATCTGCAGATACAGAAGGATCACTGACCTCCGGCAACCTGCCCTAAATAAAATGCAGAAGGACTTGGCCTGCAGTCAGCTCTCCAGAGAGGTGCTCTGCGAGCTCCAGGGTGAACCACAGGGAAACGTCCGTGTTGAATTTATTGTTTCCCAGTAGGTGGGAAGGCAGCACACGTGCTTGATGCTGGAGTAAAGCAGATCTGCAGTGAATACCTTTGAGACTTATTTGCAAAAATACATCTTTCAGTCTCCAGAGTGTCAGCCCATCAAAACAGGTGCAAGGAGCTGCAACTAGGCAGCACCTGCTCCCCTGGCTACAGCTCCTAACCTGCTGGGCAGAGTGGGGTAAGGCCACTGTGGATGTAAGATGCTCCTGCCTCTGAGAAGTCTGAAGTATGTTCAGCAGATGGCTGCAAAAGGCCACCAAAATAGAACAGAATAAGAGCCCTCACTGTGTACCCTGGGCATAGGGCAGTAGTTGAATTCCTGTGCCTGAAGTGATACAGATCAGCCACAGGTCAGAAAGCTGGGGAGGAATCAGGCCCTGTGTGACAGATCCTTCACCAGCAAAGGTCCATGGGCTGGAGCAGTCCCAGAGCCCAGGCCATTCCCATCTGTGGAGAGAGCTGGGAGTAGCTCTGCTGTCAGAGTGGCTGGGGGCATTCTTGCTGTAATGTGCTGTAGACTGGAGGTGACCACAGCCACCAGGCAAAAGAGCTCTGCTTTCTGACTGCTCTGAGCTGCAACAGCATTGATGGGGAAGAGCAGCCTCTGGCCCTGGCCTGTGCTTTGTGATTTATGCACATTAGCAGTTTTCTTGCAATAAGTCTCACAGTGAGAGACACACAGATGTTCTTAGCTTTTCAAAGAAATTAATGTTAATTAAGTCATTACCCCCCATTACACTGGAATCTAGTAAATTCAGGATTGCCTGCAGCCCTGGAGAAATGTCAGTGTTTTATAACTGGCCAGTGGTTTGGCCTGGGCAGAGATTGATAGAAGCTTGCCCTGAAATGCCAACCAGTGCCTCTCCCATGGCAGCATCAACTGCAGCAGCAGGACTAGCATCAGGTGGCAAGTGCAGCAAGACATTGCATTTCTAGGCAGCTTCTCCCAGAGGATCTCAAAACACTACATAAAATTAGCCTAAAAATGTTGTGGGTAGGAGAAAAGTGAAGGTTGCAATTTTCAAGTGTGCCTGTTTAATTTGGGTACCCAGTGCAGGTGGCTCAGGAGGAGTTTTCACAGATTCTCAGTCCTGGTGGTGCAGGTGAAAGTTGTAGAAATTCCTCTGAACACGAAGGTCTTGTGCTGGGATCTCAGGGCAAAGCTGCCTACAATAAGTGAAAACACTAGCAAATAAAACCTGAATTTTGCCTAAGGCCATAAGGGAAGTCTGTATTTGATTCAGGAATTTGCACAGGTCTCCTTGATGTCTGCTACGCTTTGACAGGCCCAGTCCTGCTCTAAAATTTGTGATAATGAGGATAGGTGAGTGCTTTTAAAGTCTCTCCTAGATATTTCTGTAATTAAATGTGAACATCATTCACAGCACCTGTTAGCTAAGCTATATAGCCCACAATATTTTATTGCTTATCAGGTACAATAAAAAGTCACCTATTTAAGAGATCAAATTGAAAGAAATATCACCATGTGGAGAGTTTGGAGATGTTTTAATAATATTCTCTTTTCTCCAATGTGGGGGGTTTAGTTTGTTTAGTTTGGGGATTTTTTTGCTAAATATGTTAGTGGTTTTCAATGCCCACCTCAAAGTGTAACACAAAAAATCCCCCCATGGCTCAGCTGCTGTGGGTGCTGTGGAACACAGTGCCCAAGAATGCCCAGGGGCAAGTCAGGCTAGGCACCATGGTCCCATCTCCCTGCTAAATATGGTCACTCTTTGCCCTAAGCTGGAGGAGCAGAAACATTCTCACATGTGACCCACTAGTGGCATTTTGGGCAATATTTAGTTGATAGAGAAGCTCCACAGCCTTCACAACTGGCTGCCAGCAGCAGCCTGTGACACAAGCCCAGTTGCCACCTAATGCCCCATGTATGTCTGCACCAGACACAAAACTGGAAATCAAGTTTCTGTGCCCAGCACAGTGTCATCCCGACCATAGCACCTCTTTGCCGTCATTGTTATTTATGGCCTTTCCAGGCTTTTTGGTGTTGTGTGGGCACAAGCCACAGTGGCTCTACCACCTTGCTGAGTTGCCCCAGCAGAGCAGAGCCAACAGAGCAGCACAGGGACACCCTGCAATGCTGCATGATCCAGCCAGTGGGACCAGGGGGGAGTGTGGCTTCAGGGAGGGACAGGTGAGCGTGGGAATGGTGTCTGCCCTCTCCAGCTCCCCCAACCTGTCTCATTTGGCAAATATACTCAAATGTGGGTGCCAGTGCCAGCCCTAGGCCAATGGTGAGACTGGGACAAGTTCCTTACAAGTAACATATGGCCCATCTTGTCAGATATTTGCAGATACTGTCACTGGGCGCAGGTTGATAGAGTCTGTCACTGAGGGATTTTCAGCAGTGGGAAGAGTGGAAGAGGAGAGAACCAGTCTTGTCAAAACAACAACGCCTCCCTCACAGCCAGACCATTTCCCCAAGGTGGATGCATTTTCTTCGACCCCTCTTTCTGTACATCATGAACTTCTCACCTCCTCAGTCATCACCTCCTCCCACCTTTGCAGGGTGGAGTGTGAGGATATTGCCAGCACAGTGCTTTCAGGGGGCAGGGGTGTGCTGGGGAGGGGAGGCATTACTCTGCCATCCCAAACCCATTCAGGATGTTGAAATAAGCCCTCCCCAACACAGGAGAGCACTGGAGCACACAGCAGCCTCTCCCCAGTTTAGATATGGGCTAAACTAGTGAAAGAGGTATCCATCTTCGCATTATCAATGCAAAGTTGTGGCAATGCACTATAACAATTGCAGAGGATTTATCTTACTTTCACAGGAGCTTTCGAAAGACAAGGATAGCACAACCTAAATAGCCCAGCAGCAACCTAGACTTCAGATCGCACTGTTCTGACAGTCTTCCCTTCAAACATCCCCATTCCCAACAACACAGGCCAGTCACAATATTCTATTGAAACTTCACATTTCATCATATTGCAAATGACTGGTCAAAATTAGAAAAGAAACTGGATTGAATATGCAGGTTTTAAGGTAGTTTTTTCTTGCTGCTTAATTTAAGCAGTTATCATAAAGCTGTCATCCTGGCTTTCTGTTTCAAGTCTAAGGCTACTTATGTTTAAATTCTAGTACCACCATCCCCACCATGTTATATCATCTTCTCTCAGTGGTGCATGATTTATTGCTTATTTTTTTCTTTATTCCTCCTCTGGAAAGGGCAGAATTGTGCAATCTCATTCATATCCTTAGGAAAAGAAAATGTCTATATGAAATCATATTTGTGTGGTCCTCTTGCAACATCCTGGTAAATCTGAGGAAGTCTGAGGTCTAGATGCTTACCAAACCAAAATTTTTCTTCTGGAAGCATGGAAGTTTTTCATCACATGCTACATTTTAAAGCCTAGTGCTCATACATTTATCTTTGCATACCTAGGGAATCTTTTTATCAAAGAGCTCTCTATTACGAGTTTTTAATATTCTCAAATATATGTATTCCATTATCCTCTCCAAGGACCACAATTTTCTCTGTACTCTATGACATAATGACATGCAGAAGCACTGCAGGAAATCTATGGAGGCAAATGGTCCTTCTTTTCTGATATCCTTAGCAGAAGACCAGAGTCAGCAACTCATAAAGGCCAATAGCAAGTTTCAAATGATCTCTAACACATCTATTTCTGTCAGAAATCCAATATCCTTTATATGCGGAATAACAATGTTTATTTAACTTGTAATGAAACTTACACAATTGTTGCAAAACAGATTGTTCCAAGGAGCAGTGAGATCCATGATTGCCCTTGGCAATTTAAGAGACTTATACATATGGGAAATTTCTACACATCATACAAATGCTACAGTACACATCATACAAATGCAATAGTTAAATCATGTAAGACATCTTAATTTTTAATAAAATCTATTGTCAGAAATCCACTGACATTTGAAGTTTAAAGGAAAAAAATCCTTACCTTCTTTGTTTCTATGCAGTTTTGTTTATATTGAGTGTAGTCTAGATGTTCCTTAGTGCTCTAACCCTCTGTGGACTGCTCAGTACCCATCTTTCCCCACCCAGCCCCCATTCTGCTCAGTCTGTAGGGAATTTTCAGTGAAAATAGTAATTTTCCACTTATGTTTAATTAAGAAATCAACACCTATAAATTATTTTCCTATCCATCAAAAACAGACATCCACCAACACACGAATACACCAGGAAATCTGTGTCCTGATAGTGAGAACAACTGGGGCTCATTTTCACCCTCCCTGCATGTTCCTCCAAAGATGAAACTACTTTACTTTCAATCCATGTTCCTATCATCAGCAAAACCAATTTGTTCTATTCCTGCTACCTTCAAAAAGCAAATATCTTAGGTAATTCCTTGGGTTCTTGCAGTACATCTCAGTTCCATGCTTACACAGACATTCATGCCTGTCCACAAACATTTAGAAACCATTTCAAAAATTGGCATTCCCAGAAAAAAATGACAGCTGTATATGTCTATAAAAAGATATGGAAACTATATATGAAACCATAAAAACTGATTTCAAAGCATATAACTGTTTTTAAATCACTTTAATGTGTTTTGAAAGTAACTTAAAGCCTTGGTTGTAACCTTCCTCCTTTTACTGAAACTTCGAGAATTCCCAGACCATTCAGGAGAGCTGTTCCTATTTCTACTCAAAGTCCTTTCAGAGTGAATTCATCCTCTATCCTTCCACCAGAAAACTACAATGACCCACATGCTCTCTAGCATCATTAGGCATCAGCCCAGATCTTAAAACAAAGGATCATGCAACCACTGTTAGGACCCCATCAGTGCAGACTGTATTTTGTTAGGGCAGCTTCTATCTTACAGAAAAAAAATGGGCAAGACATTTCTGCATTTGTAATAGAGTCTCACTGGCTCTTTTCTTAACATAAACCTCCAGAGCAAACATTTACACTATTGTTTACATTATTTTCCCTCCATTATACCTAAAATTTTTCTTTCCACAGTGCTGCTTCACATGGCCAGTGGGACAGCAAAGCAGACAACACAGAATCAGCCAGGTTTTCTTCTAGCACCTGACATGCACACCAGAAGCAAAAAGCATTCAGTCCTTTCTTAAATGTCCACAGGTTGAACTAGAATAGAAAGAACAGAACTAGAACAGAATAGAACAGAAACACAAACTTCAACAGGAGGGTGAAAAAGCTGCTGATATTCAGTTCTATTGAGGCTCACACAGCACAGCTTGTTGCTTTTTTCTAAAGATTTAAATGTTATTTATGCAACCTTAGGGCATAAGTTCTTACCCAAGACCAAGGGGAGCCAATGGGGGTCTCTGGCTGGTCTTCTTCCTCAGATGACATCCTGAGCTGATAATTTTTCCCCTTTCTTCGCATATGTGACTAAACCCACTCTTGGTTTCTGCCATCTACAAAAAAGCTGCCCTCAAATTTTAGCTGTAGACAACCAAGCTCCGGAGAATATAATTTCCCAGTGATCATGTTTGCTTGCTAATTTTACCTGCCGAAGTTCTTGGAAGCACTGTCAGAGCAAGAAACCTGAGCTCAGTAAACCAAAGCACACTTTCCTTGCAACAGACTCTTCAAGTGTCCTAGTTCACTCGAAAGGTTCAGTGAAAAATTAGAGCCTGACAAACAAATTCACTTCCAAATAGTCAGTATCCTTAATTTCATATGAGATTTTATGGTCAGATAGTTTGCTGAATTATAAATTCTGTTAACAGAATATAAGGAATTTTTATTGCCAACATTTTATTACCATCATTAATCACATTTTGTATGGATTTTAATAGTTTAATTTTGTTTTCAAGAAAGGTTCTTAATGCCAGCTCCACAGCTCCACAACCATAACTGTATGTGTGTGAAGGCAGCACAGCTTTTCTGTTCCTCTGGGCAATCACATTTGAAAGAGGACCATTTTCTTTTCTTTTTGTTCCTTTTGGTCTTCTGTTTGCCTCTAGTTTGGTACCAGTATGTAGAATCCAATTATTATAGATCACATCCATTGTAACTTCAGGTAAACTTGTCCTGATGCCTGTGAGACCACTGGCTCTGAAGGAGGGGAGAGTTGAGTCCAGCACTTGAAATCACTTCTTGCAGCTGGGTAGAATGGCAGCTTTGTCACCAAGACTGAGCCTCGAGGATCCTTTGTGCCCAAACTGACCACTAATTCACAGCTTCATATGCTTGCAAATTCACAACCTGTGGCTTGAATTTTATTATTTATTATTCCTCTGCTTGTAGGGCATCCGGCTGCAGTAGCTGGTGAAATGAAATTGCTATCAAATCCCCTGAACCCTTCTGTTACATGTCTGACTTTGGGCAAAGGCTTCTAAATCTTTCCACTGAATTATATAACGAAACAGGCTATTTATAGCACCCCACTGCAGGAGAGTTCTAGTGTTAGCTGTGAGCTGATAATGGTTATCAAATGAACAAATATGCCCAGCTTCATATTTAACCCTAAGCTATATGCAAATTCAGCGAGTAGGAAAATAATCAGCTGATGGAAAAGAAAACTTTGGAAATATGGCATTGAATAGAGAAATAGCCTGTTGTCAACGTGGTCTCTCACCACTGTGGGTGTCACTAAGCTGTGCAGCATGTAAAGATAGAGAGCACTAGAAAGTGGCAGTCCTCTGACAGCAGGGAGCCCACCAGGCATTGTCAGCTTGAGGATTAGGATATCACACTCACACAGGCTGTGGTTTGACAGTGTTGTTTTCAACAGCAACATCAGCATCAGCTATACTTGCCTCTGTCATCCTCCCTGTCCCAAAATACCACATGCAGAGCTTTTTGAAGTCTGGAACAGTTTCCTAAAACAATTTATTCTGGGGTCTCAAGAAGAGCTGTGTGGAGTTTCCTGTAAGCTTTGGGAGTATTAGGAACGAGTGTTATTCCTGTGTATCGACCAAAACTAACACAGCTGTGAATGTCTGACATGGCAGAGGAAATGTGAGTTTGTACCACGGGGCAAGCATTAGGTGCAGACAGCACACTCTCCATTCACTCCAGTTACTCACTGGGCCTATGGAATTCTCTGGGCTGGCCTCAGCATCCCTCCAGCACTGCCACACAGCCTCATGCTGCTGGCTCTGGCCTGCTCCTGCCCCTGAAACTGCCACTCTGGCCTACTGGTGCCAGTACCTGATGGACTTCCCACCTGATGGGTGTCTTAGGATCACATGACATTGACATGGAAGACATCTGGAAGAGATCTAATTTTCAGATAAAACTTACTTATACTCTTTCACATTTCACATTAGAAACTCCGAATTTCACATTAAAAACTCTGAATTTGAAGTGGCCCAATAGTCATGTCGCCTTCAAGTAGTAGGCTAACTCTTCCAAGAGAAAATAACACAGCACTTCAGTTACCATGTTGTTCAAGTTACTCATTTCTGTTGTACACCAAGTGTTAAGACTGTAAGCACAGAAACCCATTTATTAGCTATCTGACAGATCACATTTTCTTTCTGGAACAATTTTGGGGAAGGAAATTCAATACAATTCTTCTCATTTCAGCTAAACAGGGAAATGCCACATGAATTTCA